>NW_010207040.1:44807-68573 GCF_000695765.1 Mesitornis unicolor
CTTGTGGTGAACTCTAGGAACTACACAAAGGAAAAGGATGCTCTCTTCAAGGCATCATTTCTAATTTCCTACTAAATTATTAACAAACAGTAAGAAGCCAATATAAAAAAAGCTGATCCCTCTTCCCACATCCCCCCACCCCTCAAAAAGTGGAAAAATTCCTTCAACAAGGCCAGTTCAGCCTGGGTTCGTTAAATGTTCGATGCACCATTTGTAGTGGTTGTCTGTCAGTCTACTCAGCAATAGTCTTTGATAAATTTGTGAGTAAAATGCTTGTGTCTGTTAGTCAGTGTAATTTCTTCCACTAAACACAAATACCTACTTCCCTGCTATGCACCAAAGGGGTGCAGAAGCCAAAAGGAAGCAGAATCAAGTGAAAAAGTGAGTATTTTCCATAGCCATCTCTGCATCATGTATGTGTGACGTGCAGTTATACGACCATATTGCATTCATCATTTGTATCCTAATTGTGTGGCTGTGATGTTGTTCTGAGATGCTTCCTCCTCAGCGTGTTTGTGTAAACCTCTTGTTCAGACCATTCATTCAGAGTAACGCACCGCTATATTGTGATATACATTTGGCCATCACCATCAAAGTGTTTGTCTCCGCTCTTCACATGATGAAACAGATGGATGTGGTTGCTGCTCACAGGGTGAAACATGCAAGTTCCAAATTGGCTGCAAGCACATTTCCTGAGCCAGAGTAAATTGGGTCATGCGAATAATGCCTGGTCTTTCCAAAGCTGTCACCACCACTGAACCCAGCACAGGCACCTGTATATCTTCAAGAAAGAATTATATACTTTAGGGATCTATGGTGCTCCATCCCTACAACTAACCAAGCAAGAAACCTGCAAGGGAAAGGCAAGGATCAGGCCCAGATAGAGGAGTACTGGCTTTTCTAAAAGTAAATAAACAAATTAAACAAACAAAACCATAAAAGCAAACCCTCAAACAACCCATTTTCAAAATCCTTGATGAATGGAGGATTAATCATGCCCGAATGTGGAAGCAGATCCCACAGGAAGCGTAAGTGGAATCTGATACACAAGGAGACTTTAAATCCTCATTTTGAAATAGTGATAATCTAGGGAGGCCCCTGAATTTGTATTTTAAGAGATGCCTCTTTGCTCTCTTCCTCTGGAAAATGTTAAAAACATATCCAACACAGACCAAGTCAGATAAATATTCACATTTTATTATTATGCTCCTAGCAAAGCCCTGCTTATAAAAGATGACACTTATTTGTTGACTGTGAATTAAATTTTGATGAAGTTTCCAATTCACAGATTATTTCATAAAATCAGATCTGGAGACAAATGTTCAAATAACATGAACCAAAAAAGTACTGTAGATTTCAGTGGGGCTATGCCAATATGTGGCAACTGGGAATCTCGACCATCAATCCAGCAGTAATGAATATACCACAATAAGCAGAGGGGTATTCTTAGTAATTGAGTAGGCCTTTCAGTATCTATTTTTTGTGATTCTATCTCAGTTAGTTTCAATGAAAGTCATTTTACTGGTGTGAGAAAGCATTCAGCAGTTGCCAACTTTAATACTTCAAGCATCAACAGAGTGAGCTTTCAGTACTAATAGGATTTTGCAGAACGTAAGTCTGTACTATGTTGCTGTCTCCCTTCATCTTTTCAAAGATACTTCAGAAGAGACCAAAACAAATTGAAAAAGAGTTTGGGTTTCGGTTTGGGGTTTTGTTTTGTTTTAATATGAACAGAAAAAAAAGTTTGCTGACGGTTCAAAGATTAGCTGGAAGTTAAGCTATGAGCAAATATACTGCTAACAGAAACAGAAAAATAAATGAGAAAAAACATGCATAAAAGTTTGATTTGGATTCCAAATAAAATTTTTGTTTAACATCTTCACAGCTTCTTTGCATTTGTCAGGAGAAAAAAAAAAAGCCCACTTCAGTATGACTTTCCAATGAGAAATTTAGACCTAAATATCCCCTGAAGTCAAAGTTTAATTGTACAGTCAGCTATGAAATTCCCGATTTACAACAGGTCAGCGAGCCTCCAAAGATCTGATTCAATGAAGTACTTTGATCCACACTTATATTTTAAAATATTATTAAGTGCTTTATCAAGCAGTAGAAGAGTGCATGTTTAAATGCCTTGCCAGGCTGATTTTAAACAAACAAATCTCTCAGTGTCACAGGACTTATATGTCCCAGATTCATCTCATCTAATTTGAATTCTTCGTTAGAGCACATGCATTGCAAAGGTTATGATGGTAGGATCCCTATCAAGAAAATAGTAAGAAATAACACCTGTGGGAGGTGATTCATGTCCAAGATGACCCTGCAGCAAATACATTCTGGAGTTACATAGAGCAAAAATGGCATCCCGTGAAAAAATCACCAAGAAGTAAAAGAAATGGAAAATATCTATTGAAAGCTATCTCCACTTCTGTTTATAACTGAAAAATATGGGAGCTGCTGACTACTTTGAATTTATATGAACTAAACAGACATTGCTCAGAGTAAAAATTTTATATTGACTGCTTATAATTTTAAAAGTTAACCTACAGAACACTTAGTTTGAAGAGTTGAACTGGAAAGAAGCAATTTAAAAAGTTGAAATTACAAGAAACATACTGAAATTCATAGTATCCCATGAAATCTGCAGGCTACAACACACAAATTGTCAAAAGTAAAAAAAAGGGAGGGATATGTTTCATGACTACACCGCAGTTAACGCCACCAGATGCCTTACACTTTTTATAGCGTCTCCATGAGGCATTAGTTAGTATTCAAAGTGAGAACATTCTTATTCTTTTTTTTTTTTAAATTGAGCTTCATTTGCATGCCATTTGTTGATCCAAGCATATTTATATTTGCTCTAGGGCTTCTGACTGAAATGCTCAACCATTTCCACTGCCTGAATTCCACTGATTTTTTTTTTTCTTGGTTCTTTGGGCTTTTTCCATTGTTCTGGGGTTTTGTTTTTTGTTTGTTTTGGTGTGTTTTTTTATTTTTAAACACTGTAGGAAATCTTACAAATGCTTCCTTTCAACTTTATAAAGGAAACAGAAAATACAGCTAATATTTAGCTCCTAATATTAGCAAATTTGCTTACTGCGTATCAAAGATTCTCTATGTGAATTTGATTGTGTAATCACAGTTTTCCATGTAAGAGTTAAGTCTCATCTGAATCAATCGTGCTCATTCTAAGTCTCTTAGCATTAGACTTCTTTTGACTTACAGCCCACTCCATAAATGTTTACAGGATAACATTATAATAGAATGGCAGAAAGTTAAAGTGCATGTAATTAGCTTCTGTTCTCTTTTATACCAATCTAAACCATAACTAACTCCATTTTAACTAATTTGTATATATTAATGTAAAAAAAAAAGACAAAAATTATGCCAGTTTTAGATAATGACAGTAATTAAATTTGGACTGCAATAATTCACTGTACATTCCAGTCTGCCCTCTGAGAACAGTGGCAGTTTCCACACTGATCTTAGGAGAACTAGACCTGAGATATTTTTATATTCTTTTTAAAGGATTCATGATAAATTCATTGGCAGTATCTTCCATACATCTTAAAACTGTCTCATTTGATTTATTATAAAAGTTTTGAGTAGTTTAGCAGGGGGCACTTCTTAAGTCCTACTGATAACTCCTTTTCATCTGCAATTAATACAGGGTAAATACTAGAAGAGTAAAAAGAAAATACAGAATTCCTAAATGCATGCTTAGCAGTACAAATATTGATTGATTCTTCACGTCTAAGTTAAATACTGCTCCACACTATTAATGCTTTTAGGGCAGTATGCATAATTTCAGCAGTAATATTCTCATGAGTATAATAAAGTTGTCTTGACAATATGCTTAAAAGTAATAAATTGGCTGCTTGCCTAAAGTTATACAGATTTCTCTGTCAGATAAATTAAATACACTTCCATGAAATAACAGTTTTAATTTGAAATTACCATGGGAATTGATGGTGTAATTTTTTCATAAAACAAAAAGTTAACTATACTGTTTCATACGTTTTAAAATGCCTTACCATTCCATAAGCACAGAAAGATTTGGACAAACTTGCTTTATAAATAATGAATTATGCCAGTTTAACCCTTTTTTTAGTATTAATTATTTACAAATAGGAATTAGTTTTCAGAAACTTGTTGGTTCTTCATTCATGAATACTCTACATAGAAATCCACTGTCCTGTTAAAGAGTTGCAAGCCATGTACTACAGTTCTGTATTCAGTGAACTCACTGTTTGTTCAGTGCAACTGTTCTACCAAATTTTAAGTAAAAAAAAAATCACTAATAGCTTTCGAGTTTCAAGCTTTTCAATCTGCAAAAAAAAACATTTCAAAGCAAGCACACACCGTGACAGATCCCTACGGAGAAAGCCTGCATAACTTCCGAAATTATGACTTGATTCCTATGACTGCCCACGGTAATGCATCCAAAGCCACAGCCATATCCTAGATATGCTACAGAGCTCTGTTTTAAAAGAAAAACATACAGGAATGGATGAAAAAAAATATGAGTGATTTCAAAATAATTACAGCCTCTATGCAAAGATACAGCAAGAGTACACTAAAAAATGAATTTTTTCATGGGAAATTAACAAAGGGCATTTTCAACACAGCTGAAGATCAGTAGGAATGGTGTAAGCTTCACAAAAATTAGATTCTGTGAAATGCCATGATATATTTGATATTGTTAAGTCTCTCATCTTCATCTTTACAGTCTCCATGCTGCTATAGCATGAAAATTTGGTCTTTAAAAAGCAGTTTTGCATCTTTCATCTAAATTAACATTTGATTACGTACCACACTCAGACCCGTGCACGAGGCTGTACACAACCCACTACTGCTGAAACTCTTGAACTTATCTATGGATCCCTGGTAGTTCACAAATAATTTGTACATGAATCTCCATTCCACGTGCTGGCAGCATTCTTTACTTTTAGCTAACGAAAAACACCAAATAATTTTCTAATATTTTGTAAGCAATCACCATAGTTGCCCCCAGAGATGCTGCAAGAGTACAAATGTAATACCTGCAATGTGAGTGAAACAGGGCTCCTCTAACTTCTGCCCTCTGCATCTTATTTAAAGCACTTGAGAAGTTTTGTTCTCAAAGTCAGACTTCCTCCTCAGCTGGAGTTGCCACACAAAAAGTCCTTTCAATTAATGATACAGAAACCAGAATCTAGCATAATGAGTTACTATTTGTTCCCTGTAGATACAGTCATGGCACTTGTGCCCCCACCCACAGCATAGGTTTCTTCAGGGCATTAAGAGATAACTTCGGATTCTGTAGCCTTCCTCTTCTACAAGACTTTCCCAACCCGCGCTGACTCAGTTTGTGTGTCAGACTTGTTAATCCCCCAGTGCAAGGCCATTTTAGGAGTACAAACTAGGTACTTCCATAAAATAACATTACAGAAATCATTTATTTAAAGGAGCATTTTGCAATTTCTTAGTGACTATATTACTTCAAGGATGTCTAAGCATCTCTGATGATGAGTTAATTTTGTCTTTGGTTACCATCGTAGATTGTTTCTCCAGTTCAGATAGTGATATAGGGAATGGGAGAGGCTAGAACTCAAATCACAGGGTAACACCACAAAGACAATGTATAACCAAGTGAGGGAAAGTAAGTAAAATCTTCTAACAACCAGGAAATGGAAGCACTCTGTTTTAGTAAGCAGCTGCTTTTACTTAAAAAGTACATAGAGAATGCAGACATTAATGCAACAGGAAGATTTACATTAAATCACATTTTTGAGTAGTAAAGGCCAAATTGTCAGTGGCGGGCAAAATATGACAAGAGCCCCCTTTCCCATGGGAAGGCTGTTAAGCACATGCTTAACTTTGAGCTTTGCAGGACATGCATAAGTGCTTTGCTGGAGTAAGGCCAAAATGCAGGGGCCAAATACAACTGCAATTCCTATGTCTAGTTTCCTTTAGTCAGACCAAGAGGAACAGCGAGAAGGAGATGGTGAACTGCAAGATATTTAGTCCTACCTCGCAACAATACACCTTAACTTGTGTAGGTCAGTGCTTACAAACATAGACAGGATGCTACACAGCGAGCACAGCAAGTTATCACCAAGCAATGCAACTGCTGCTTATGAAGACACAACATAAGTGAGTTATCATTTACCAATTTAGACACCAAAACAATGCAGCTGCCATGTGAATTTAAATATCCAATACAGCGTCTGTAGTAATCCTCCCATGGCTTTTCTGACTTCACATGAGCCCTCTGTCAGTTTTGTGCACTAAGCCTCAGGGCATCACTTGGCTTGTGTGATTTGAGGTAAAATATTGTCACCTTTGATTCACAGGCCACTCCACATACTTCTACTGCTTAGCAACAGGGTACCAGTTATCACCTGCTGAGCAAGACTAGTCTTCAGGGAGGCAGCAACACCAAAGTGCACAGGAGGGTGAAATGAGTGTGTCTCAGTTTTAGAGCTTCCTGCAATTCAGATCAGGTGGAGGTCAGTTATACTGTGTGCCCTGTGAATTGATTCTCTGTTCCTGTGTGAAAACTGAATATCTGGCTGGCACGGCAGTTTTGTTGGGACATAAATTGACACTAGAATGACAGAGAAAAAATTAGTATGACCCTGGGACAAGGATGATGCAAAAAGCCAAGTAGTGATCACATCTACAACACAATAGTGAGGTGGTAACTTTAATTGTGAAATATTAATAAACAAGCTAGAAAAGTGAATGAAGAAAAACATAACTCATGCAGTTTGAGCTTTTAGGACAAGACTAGTGATTTTGTCAGGAGTTCCCATTCCAAACCTCTCTCAGCAAGCAGAAAAGGAGGTCTTCCAGTTCTAATCCTGCCAAGATAACGATCCACAGACAACTGTCGGGCCAGTACTTCCAATTATGCTCTAGAGAACAATAACCTCAATTTCTAGTTGTGGTTCCCATTTATCAGGTTTTAGAAATAGCTAGTTAGTGGAAATTCACTTTTTCCTCTTATCCTAGTGAGTGCCACCAAAGATCACGATGTATTAGATGTGTGCAGAGAACCTATCTATCAAGAAACCATTGCTATGTATCATACAAATAATCAGTGATTGAAGTTAGCTGATGCCTTAGTAGATGAGTCTCATTAAGATAAAGGAACACTACAACACTTACAAAGTACTAGAATTAATCTAACTCCTTCACCTCTTTGTCTGGTCTCACCCAAGCAGCAGACAAGTTTCTCAGAGTAAAGCTCAAAAACACAATTTCTCCAATAGAAAATCTGAGTTAAAAGGTTCTTCCTTTCTCCCATGCTCCTTACCACACCCTGAGCTTTCTAGGTCAGATCATTTCACTGATGCAGACAGCAGCCCAACCACTCTCACCAGCACACTGAGTAGGCAGTACAGCAAAAGGTGCAAGTGTGCTCAGGAGCACCTTTGCTGCTGAACTCCACAGATTACCCATTCATAGTTTGGGGGTCTCCTAAATTAGTGCCTTGAATAAATCAGTCAGCCTCAGGTGACAAAATGGGTAGAATTCAATCCAGCTAACTTGGATAGCTATTTACATCTGAGTTTTAGGTGCCTCTTGAACCAGTCCTTCTAAAATAAGTTTCACATATAGCCAGTGGGAAAGCTAGGTGCCCTTGAGAGCCTCCTGAGGGACAACCTAAATTAGACAGGCAGGATCTCTCTCTGGAGTTGCTTTTCTAGACATTTATCTCTCCCTACTGAACATGGAGGAAATTTAAGCTCTTAAATTAAGAGAACTAGTTCACTATGTGCTCAAAACATAGGTGCTAATTAGCTGCCTATGCTTAACCAGAAACTCCCAATTTAAATTCCAAATCATTTATCTTAAAGACTAGCATTATGTATGCCCTACTAACATGAAGAAAAGAAACAAAACGGCATGCATTGTGCACTGCAAACAGACCAAGATCAGGAATGCAGTAAGAGAGCATATAAAATAGGATGGCAGGACCATACCTTTTACTGACAACCTCAGTGTGCTCCAGCACTCCCACAGCATAAGCCCAGCTCTCTAGGAAGAGAAAGCAGACAGAGCACTTGTAGCTATGAGCAGGTCGCGTTGTGCAGGAGAACATTATCAGCTGTAAATGTGACACTAGGAAGAAGTTGGTCTTCTCAGGTGTTCCCCTGAGCACCAGGTGTGCTCCAGCTCCCTCTGCCTTAAGGCCAAACTGAGCTGCTCTGTGGAAAATTTTCACAACAGAGACCTGTCAACTGTCCACCATTTTTAAGGGAAAAAAAAACAAATAATCAGGCTACTCCCTACACATTTCGTAACTCTCTTACTACAGTGTAAAATGTAGGCTGGGAACAAAGCAAAACCAAAGCCACAGCAGTTGCTGTATACATGCATCATCTTGTATTGCCTTTGGCATTGTAAAACACACCAACACCAGCATCACAAGAGGCACCTGTATTAAAACCATAAGCCAAAAGCCCTGAAGATGAACAGAAAATGAGTTTTTACAGGACAGCAGAGCTGTCACCACAGCAGCAGCTTGGCACCCACTGTGTCCCATGCAGGGTCCCTAAGGCAGTGCCAGGCTTGAGGAGGGGCCCTGGGACCAAGGCTCCAGGAAAGTGTTTTACCAGCCAGAGAGCTGCTGTGGGGGCAAGGGGAGAAAATAAGGCTTAGGTGGATTTAGGGGTGACTGCAGGGCAGAGGAATAGTTGCTGGATGAGTGACTGAAGGAAGCTATGACTAGGCTGGATACTGGCTAGAAGAAAGAAATCCCTCTCATGGCTGCTGCTCCCTTTCAGGGAGCCAGTTTTGCAGCTCATCCACAGCAATGCCTTCCCCTCCTGCCCCAGCTCACCTAGGCCCACCTAGGGTTTGATATTTTTGTCCCCATACCAGCACCATTCCTTGGGCTCCCATCTACCCTTCAGGCCTTAGGATCACCCAGAGAGGGAACCTCCATGAGCCACTGCTCTCCCCTGCTCCTCTTCTCACAGCAGCTCTGGAGGCAGCATAGAGACCACTAACCAAAGCAAGCAACAGTTAGAGGGAAATTCGGCAGCAAAGGCAGCTGCAGGTTATAAACTGCATCAGCAGAATAAATGCCCACAGCTGGGGATGGAGGGGGTGACAGAGCACAGAAAATGGAGACCAGATGATCAGCACAGGCTAGGCAGTCCTGGGCTCTGAGGGGAAATATGGTAGACATGGCCTTCAGTACAGCAGACACCACTTCCTGACCTAGCCTCTGCGCTTTGCCCCAGTTCTCTGCTAAATAATCCTTATTTTGAGTATATTTAAGGAGTTTGGCTGATATCAGCCATCAGACAACACTTTTGGTTTTCCTAGGCTCTCTGCCAAAGCACCAAACCCCACAGATATGCTTTTTGGAACAAAAGAGTCCAATAGCAGTACTGGGGTGGAAAAAAGCACATTTTTCTGTTGTGCTATCCACCTGCAGAAGCCAGTCACAGAAAATTTATTTTAATTTAGAGAGAGTATTTTATACTATGGACTAATTTTTTCAGATGTACTAGTAGTAGGGAATATCACCCTCCACAGATGGATATCCTTCAGTTCAAGGAGTGTGTAGGCTTTTTCTTTATTTAAAATGAATTTTATAAAGAAAAATAAAGTTCTTAGAGACATTATGAGAATTTATGGCACTCACTGGCTAAATTAGTACTCAGAAATCAACAGTTTCACAGGCTGAGTCTATATTGCTTGGCATGTGTACAAATATTGCACACACAAACACTATGCAGTGCCAGCCGCCTGGCTCCTGTTCCCAGTGCCCCTTCCTCCAGTGCCGGGTGACATTGGGCAGCTTTCTTAATTTCCCTTTGCTTCTCTTGTCTGCAAAGTAGAGATAATACTTCTCAGCTCTGCAGTGGTGCCAGGGTTGATTCATGAATGTTTTAAAGCATTCTGTGATATTCACCTTGAAAGGTGCTTGAGAACCATAAATTATTACTTTAATATAGATAATAGTTTTCAACTCATGAATGTTTTATAGCACTACTCCAAATTCATGCCTGATCTAACTCTAATAATTTGAGCAGAGTTAAACTAGGGATAAATTTGGTACAATATATGAGGCAGCAAAACGAAATTCAAAGTGTGAGAGTGAGGGCTTACCAAGTAGCACTGCATACATGATGATTTCAGAAACCAACCCCACTGCCCGCTTGCCTCCAGCAAAAATACCAGCTCATGGCACTTTTTAACCTGTTGAGGTTTGATTCACCATGAAATGTCTGCCTCACATAAAAACCATATTTTTGTAATAAGTTGTTTTGCTATTCATATGTAGTTTGTATTTATTGAGAATTAGTAGACTTGATCATGTATTACTATCTGCCTACACCCAGATATTTCAGATGAAAGCAGATTATTTTTCACACATTTTAATAAGACACTCCTACCGCTTCCAGTCCTTAGTCATGGAAACAAAGGACTGGGAGGGATCCTCTGGGCCACAGTCCACTTCTCAAAAGCACTCACCTCATAAACAGCCATGTAGAAAGCTTGTCAAAAGACATTTTAAAGAAATGGGCTTTTTGTCCCCTTACCCTAAAAAAGTACTGTTCATACACTTCACTGTTGTGATAGTTAGAAAGATTCTTTTAATTCCTAGAGCAGATCTATTCATGGCTGCTTTAGGTCTCTCTGTTGTGCTAGCCTTTCGGTGTAGCTGAAATAACTTTCCTCCTCCACTGTCATCTAACCACTCTCCCTTTATGTATACATAAAGAATAATTATATTCCTACTCAATGTTCATTTTATTGGCCTAAGCAAGTCAAATCCTCTTAGTCTCTCTATAAGATATATTCTTTATTCTTCTGATCATTTAGGTGGCCCATCTCTGATTAATTTAGCATATATGTTCACAAAGTAAGAAAGAGACGAGGAACCTATTTGTTTTCTAATTAAATAATATAAATGCAGCAGAAAGAAAGCACAACTTAGTAAATATTAAAGCTTGGTGTTTTCTGGCAAAATTGTTGAACTGGATATGACCACCAATCTTCTTTCAGTTTGATGGTAGAATTTTATCAAGGAATTTTGAACAATACATTGCTGGTATCAGACTAATGAAGGCCTGTTGCTGAACAGGTCTTCCTTATATAAACAACATAATAAAGACATTTCTAGGGATATGATAACTAGCTGTGAAAAGAAAGAAGACTTCTTCTACTTTATACTTCAGTTGAACCTTGGAGAAATTCAGATCTTTGTTGATTCTAGTCTCCTTCCCCTCCATGACTGATTCTTAGCATTACTGCTGGTCTTCCCAGTGTTTATCCTGTTACTCCCGCTACACCTTTGGACAATAAATTGCCTTCCAGTGGGTCTTCAGATTTTCTATTCTTCATTGTCTCCAGTGAGTGATCTCGGCTGTCTTGGTCTCATAATCCTTCTTAATTCCCTCCTTCTCCCATTCTTTCTTATTAAAGAAAATTTCCATGGACTGTAATGGGAAATGTGATAAGCATACAAATAGTGATAATGTACCCTATTGATAAACTCTTATAGATACAGAAACAGAATATTTTCTATGAAGTTTTTATCTTTACAGTGATTCCTAGAGAACCTCTTATTTCTTCCCTCCTGTCACCTTCCAAGTGGTATAGGACCTTTTTTTTTATGCTGTTAGTATATCAGAATAGATCGTTGAAGATTAAGATGCTATGTTCATCAGAATATGCAACTTCTTGCAAAAGTGCAGCAGCTGTCACCAGTGCTAGTTCCTAGAATGGGATGTGTAAATGCAAAACGAAAAACGCACTCAAGCAATTTTTGCTGATATCTGGATTTGATCATAAGAAACTTTTAAAGTATTGAAAGTAATTTGGACAAGAATTAACTGGGCATCCACCTTCATTTTTTTCACCAATAGAAATGAGTAAGGACTCTCACCAAATCATTACCAGAAAAATAACATCCTCTTAAGTCTTAAATATCAGTATTAGGTTAAAATATACACCTGAAGACAATGTGGGTACTGTAAGTCACCTTTAATGGAAATCAAAGGTGTGCAGCTGGTATAAATACAATTTCCAATCAATCATTGAGATTTACCAAATTAAGCAAGTAGCTTCTGTGTGTTGAATGAGACAGCAACCTGAACAATCAATTTGGAGAGAGAAAAAACCCACATGATTAAGTCAGCTGTGAGGGGCATCTGCAGTCAGGGTTTAGCATATGCAGAATTAGAGTTTGGGACAGCATCATTGCCACATTTCTGAATTAAGTGCCCACATTTGCACGTTTTGCTACACACAGTTGGGCAGGCAATCACTCATCTGTCTTCCATGTAAATTGGTATTTCAGTGCAGAATTGTAAGGTCCTGGGCAAATGAACAAATGTACATATTATACAGTCAGTCAGCATTAGAGACCAGCTTAAATGTTTGATCCCTCAAAATAATGGACTTTTTCTTTCAATAGCTCCAGTATTTTCTTGCAACTTCGTAATACAGAAATCAAATGTTAAACAACAGTGAATTTAAGCTGTTTTTCTGTAATAACTCCTGCAGTAATCATGCTACTGGAGTAGCTAAATGCCAGGAATTAACAAATGTAAAATAAGGATGAGTAAATACCTTTTTCGACAGTTTTAGTCCATCTCAGGATCCTAAATTTAAAAGTTCAAATATATCTGAGAGAAAATTTTGAAAATTCAACAACAGAAAAAGAGTGAGAACAGAGAGAAGTAGAGCGAAGAGGATAAAAGTAAAGCTGAAAGAGCTTCAGATGAAAGCAACAGACAGAGGGACAACATGTTTTCACATTATTAAAGATAAAGTAAATGCAGGCCACACCATCAGGCATCCATCCAGCTCAGCTTATGACTTGATCCTCCAATCAGAGAGAGATTGTGGAGAGGAGACTCTTATTTCTGAGACTGTTTTACTGTTTTGTATTTTTAATCCCTAATACATGAAATAGCCTGTAATACACAGATTTCTTTCAGGTAGCAGAAAACCAATGCATTCATGCAATTACTGTAGAAAAGGAAACTGCTCATAAATAAAAACCATGTTGTGAATCTTCACACAGCCAAAACTCATGCAGGAAGCTCATACATTCACCAGGCTCCATCCACTGTCATTCATATGTCTTTGCACTGCAGAGAAGTGTTTTCTGTCTCAGCAGGTTATTGTTTAATGGGCTAATGCACATTTGCTAGATGTTATGGTTCTGTGATGGGCATGTTACTGGTGAAAAAAACGACTATTTCCAAATACTAAAAAAGCCCTGCTTAGTCTCCTGGTGATAGAGGCAGCCAACTTTACCCATTGGTTTGAATGGAGTTACATCAGGCTTTTTATACGTTAGCCCTAAAACAATAAGTATGCAATAATTGGTACAGAAAATTCACCTTGCTGCTTTATTTTTGTGTAGTTTGTAAAACTGGAATATAATTTTGCCCCAAAAGAGTAACTAAAGTTTTTTATTTTAAGCCCAGAGCTATTTGTACATCTTCTAATTGCAATCTCTGACTCTCACAATCAAAAATAAAGCGCAAGATATTGTGACAATATGTTTTATTTCTTTAAAATCTGCATCCCAACACTCTGTGACCTTGGGTTTTTTGTTGTTAGCTGGTGAATGAGCAACAAGAAAGCAGACCCCTTCTGAGCCCCTCCATTGATGACTTTCTCTGTGAAACTAAACCAGAAGCTATTGCAAGGCCTGTAACATCAAACACTGCAGGTAAACAAAGTTCTTTACTATCCTTCACTAGAGAGTAATAATTTTAGGTTCATCTTCATTATGGTACATTTTTGTCAAGTGACTTCTTGATTTGTTACTATTTGCACAAAATTAAAAGCCAGCATTAAAATGTAATTGCCCGATCTATTAGTAAACAAAAACGTTATTCATTACATTTGAGGGAAAATCTGATGTGATCCAAATCATGTATATTCCAACAGATTTCTGGGGTTGAATTAAAGGGAACATATTTAAGTTCAACATGAAGTACATATCGGTTTGACCAATTCTCAGTCTTTGTTTAGCAAAATTTTTACCTATGGGTAAGCCACATGTAGCCTGGATTTAACCAAACCTATTCCTTACTCTAGAAAGTTTTTCTTTAATAAAAACTTGGATGGGATGTCAGAGAAAAAGGAAGAGATATCAAACCAGTTTATCAAGGCTGAGTTGGGACACTTTGTTAGTGAAAGGATCTAACACATTCCTTGGCTCCTTTGTGTTGTGGTGAGATAGTAGAGCAGATAATAAAAAGTAAGTGTGAATCCTGAAAGCCTTTTGAATTATATTGAATTATATTGTTGAATTATCTTTGAAGTATATAGTTCTTTGGAAGTGTTTTTAGAAATTGGCCTTCTCCTATTCACTGTTTGTGCAAAGGTATTCAAAGCAGTTGAGCAGATCAACTGAGATACAATAAAATCAGCATAGTACTACTATGTTCTATTGCTATCCCATAAAATGACGTGGCTTGTTAAAAGCCGTTTAATTAAAATCTACATACGTGCAAATTATTAAAATGACAAATTGACAGCTGGATTCTTATCCTTACATCTAATCAATATGTGTCTAAAGCAATATGCAAGTTCTAATGACAAAAATTGGGACACTGAATTAAATAACAATTGTAAATAATATTTTTCCTTTTATATATAGCTAAAGATATTACAGGGATGAACAGAAATATTTCAGTTTTTTTAAGAATGGTGTCTGTTGTAAAAAAGTAAGTATCTGTAGATCCTGCATCTGTCTTGAATATCTATCAGATCTGGGGGGTTAATTAGATTTATTTAATAACAAACTAAAAAATTCTATGAAGACTGATGAAATTCAGTGATTTAACAAGAACACAGATAAAGCACTGCAGGAGATAATACAAATTGATCTGTCAAAAACACTCACCCTATAAAACTATAATAAAAAGGGAGTTTTTCTATATTTTATGTTCCAAAGAATTGTAAATGTTACTCTTTAAGCAACTTGAAAATTAAGAACTCAGACTGAATATGCCTTTTATACTGCTATAGTCCTTAATAGAATTAGCTGTAGACTTTATAATTATATTCAGTATTTATCCCCCAAAAGACAAACAGCAACAACTGTGGAAACGCTTACTAAACATACCGTTATTCCTTTATGAGCCAGGAAGTCCACCCAAGAAGCTCTCTACTCTTCAGCTTTTTCCATAATGGCAAGTGGCATGTGGCACAGCAGTAGTGCCCTAAGCAGCTGTTACCACTACTTGATAAATCATAAAATTAAGCCAAATCTTATCTAAAAGCTCAATTGTACAGGAAACCCTTACGACATAAGAAAATCTGTGGAGTAAGACCACAGTCTTAAGACCTAAGATGTCTTTACAATTTTCAGAGGAAAAGCCTTTTATGCAAATCAAGCTTTTTTAAACTGCATCCACTTAAGCACCTGAAATCCCTAAGTCATATTAGAATATGCCGGTCATCATCTTTAAGCAGGAAATAGACATCTGCTCTGGTCAAATGCAAATACATTAGTAATTTTTTTCCAATTAAAACAAATTTTTTAAAAGTGAGCTATTTAAATCAAACCAACATTGAATTCTAACATTTTGTCTCTAAGTATTATCAGCAGGTCTGGATCTTTTGGATCTTAGTGAACCTGTCTTACAAACCCAAAACAAAGCAAAGAAATCAGAGAATCCATCAAGAAGTGAAGGCTTAAAAGCTTCAACCCACAGAAAGAAGACAGACAATTCTGACCTTATCAGTGTGGATACTGAGCAGAAAGCCCAGACTGTCAGAGTTTCAGACAAGTCTTCACTAGATTTAGGTAAGAGTGTAGCTGTTTTATCAGTGCCACATAGCCTTGCTCAGCACATATTTCTCCTTCCTACTATCACGAAATAACAAGCAACACCAGAATTTTAGTTGCACAGCATTTTAACAAGGAGTGTAACCTTCGTTTCACATTATAAACTACTCAAAACACTTAGTCACTGTAAACACATTTTGCCTTTGCCTTTGCCATTATACCTATTAAGTTGTCACTAAATGTGCAAATAAAATTTTGAAAGGATTCTTTCAAAAATCATTTTGTCAGGGTCAGCAAAATTGTAGAATGATCTATAGGGGTATCATGAGAAATTGGTAAAGAACACAAATCAGAGGCGGTCCATACTGGATGTCCTTTTCAGAACTGCAGATGTCAGAAATACAAGTGGCATTTGTAAATACTGCTTCGTCTATGCATACTAGGGAAAAAGAATATCCACTCTAGACAAAAGAGCTGTATTTGTACAGTTTAAAAAAAAGTCCCGAGCACAACTCAATATCCTGCCAAGCATAATCTATAGATGGGCTTTGAAAAAGGTGAATTTAATTTAGTTCCATCCAAACTAAATTACTTGCACTGCAACAGAGAAATTTGCAAGGTAAATGTAATTTATACCAAGGTAGCTAATTTTCCATTTATCACCACAGAAATTCTTTTAGAGAAATTTATCTTCAAACAGGAGCTAAACATTTGATTTGTGCAAAGCAGGTCCAACATATGACTGAATAATATCTGTTGCCTACACAGTCATTTTTAAATGGTAGTCAATAAAAGAAGTTTTATTTTTATAATTTTACCATAATTAGGAAATTAAAAATATCCAAACCTATCAAAGACTTCATATAATTTTATCAACAGATCTAAATTACATACAAATAACTGATTTTAAGTCGAGTGTTCCATTGACATTCTGATGATGAATGCTAATAGACTTAGAAAAGTCTTGTGAATTCCCAAATATTTTCACAGAATATAAGCTAGAAAGGTGCACAACATTTCTGTATATTGGACCTTAACTAAAATACAGTATTTGGTGGCACCATTTTCTCTGTAAACTGTATTTAACAGAGGAGATAAAATTTTCTGCAGTAGTTTCTTTAAAAGATTAATATATTATTTTCTTATTTTTCAGTTCATATTCAGACACAGCTGGAGAAATGGGATGACGTCAATTTTCACGGAGACAGGAGTAGCAAGGTCCACCCTTCTACACAGCGAACATCATCATCATCTAGAGCTGCATCAAAAGAGCTTTTATGGTACAACTTTTTGCTTTCCTTACAAAAATATTTCCAGTCCAGCTCTCTTAATTCACAGAAATCCTCACTTGTTAACAAGTCATATTATTGAATCTGTTATGATTACATTAAATAAGTTTAAGCAGAAATTTTGGACAATGTATCATAAGCAAGCACACAATAAAATGAAATTTTGCCAGCAGTTTTTAATGTAGTGAAAAGTAGCAGGTGCCATTAATAAATAAGTGGCGGTGAGAATTCTACAGAGGCATGCAGTGATCCAAAACCAACTACAAACATGTGAGTAAAATGCATAAAAACACATACTTGGCTGTGATCTGACAGTCAGTGGATATCCAGGGTATTTTGGTTTTACATATGACTGGCAGAGGCAAGATA
Organism: Mesitornis unicolor; assembly: GCF_000695765.1. Taxonomy (NCBI): domain Eukaryota; kingdom Metazoa; phylum Chordata; class Aves; order Mesitornithiformes; family Mesitornithidae; genus Mesitornis; species Mesitornis unicolor. The sequence continues at coordinate 62,226 of NW_010207040.1, forward strand.
AAATATCCTAGCCAGATACTACCTCTTTCACTCAGTTCAACTAAAATTGTAGGGGCTGTAAATTTAGGAAGAATTGGACTTTGCTTTTGCGAACAGTTCATATAGATTAACTCTGCTGCCTTCTTGATATGTGAGCAACACTCATTCACTAAATTACACAGCTATAATTAGCATTTTCATATGCTAGAAGCAGTTTTCTGACCAAATGATGCTTATCCTGTATCTTACCCTGCCCTTTATCTCTGTGTGTTTCATTAACTTAGAACCATACACAAATGCTCAATTAACTTGATTTTGGTCTCCAAGGTTTCATTTTCTAGGAAGAAAGAATATTAGGATATTGTGGCACAAAAATGCACATATGCCAAGGTGAAGTCTCGTAATGTGATGGCTGATTCTTAAACACTGACTGCAGGCACAGTATTGTTTCATTGCCTAGCTTCATTTTGCCTGGCTGTGAAGTAGAAGCATAGTGGTAGAGGAAAAGTCTTCATTCCATTATATTAATTTCATACCAATATATATGCAGGGCTCTATCAGGCTTGACTCTGTTCCGTTGTATTAACTATTGTCTGCATGTTACTGGAAAGTGTAAGAGTGAGAACACTGAGAAGGGTCCAGGCACTTTTGATAACTGCAAGTTAAACAATTCAGTTTAAAGAAATAACCTAATTAATCAGTATGTGCTTCTGAACCTGAAAAACAGAAGGCAGCATGTCTTGGTGAGCAGTGATGAGTATGCAAATGCACTATTTCTAGGTCCACAGAAAACAGATCACAGTCTGAGCTGAGTAACGTCAAGAGTGCCTTGAACTCTGATTCAACATCAGAATTAGAACTTACACCTGCAACACAGGTAAGAGGATTTGGTAGATTTATTAACAATAAGGTTAAGCAAGTAGGAATTGTCCCACTGGCTAACTGTTCACATTCTGGAAGAACTATATATAGGATATTTTCAGGATCATCGGTTAAAAGACTCATACAGCCGCATTTTCACACAATTTCCCAATTAATATGTTATGACACTAACTTGCATCTCAAGTCAGCATGTCAAATATTCCAAGTTTAATACTGTAGTGAACTGTGACCTTCTTGTACAGAGAGAAAGACTTCAAACTACAATTCACAGCATCAGCTTTTCTCCCTTCCTCCAGTTCTGAAATTCAAAATTACAGGGTTCCCTCTCCCTGTAATATGTCTATTCTCCAGGTCTCTTGATCAACCAGGAATCTCCAGAATGGGGAAATGGCTAAGGAAGGAATCATTAGACTAATGTTCATTAGCAGTTTATCTCCACAAATGAGAGAGCAGTGTGTTCAAAGGACTTTTTCCTGCTGGAAAAGCAATACAGAGGACTCTGAGCTGAAAGTCTGTAGATTTGCCAAATTCCACTGTCATATTATATATCGAACAGGACCTTGTGGAAATGATTACTTAGACTTCTATGGTTTTAGGTATGTATGTATGAATATATACATGCAAACATACATTTTTATATGCGTTCACATAGATCAGGTTGCTTATACACCTTCTTTCTGGCTTCTTAACGGAAAAATTTCAAGTTCCACCAATGCCACTCAACCAGAGAGCTGTTTGGTGGATTAACTTTTATTAGAAAACTATTTTCTTCTCCTCCACAGCTATGTTTATGCCTGGACTTCAAAATCTTTCTGTCAGATGGAAAATCTGGAAATTAATGGAAAATAATAGCCTCATTTGAAAATGGAAAATGAGACACTAAAACACTAAATGTCTTTCCTGAGATTATGCACCAGTTTTTGCAGAAAACAGAAACAGAACCCAGTCATCAGGATCCATTCCTGTGTTTTGGTCAGGAAAAAAGTCCTCTTTACTTCCCTGCCATCTCTACACTACAAACAGCATTTTTTTCCCTTTGGAAAGCCTAACACTAGTTTATCTTTCTTTTCTGTGCAATAGATTTATACAACTTAGTAATGGAAAAGATCTATTGCATAATGTCATCTACTTGAGATGGACATTGTGTTTTCATATGCTTTGTCCAGCTTATCTTTAAGTACCTCTTCTCTGGTTTTAGGAGGCTGTTCCTCAGCCTAATAGATCTAAATGCCAGGAAGTTTGTGCTCAACCAAGTTGTACGTAGATCAAGAAGACAGTCACAGAATTTAAGTGCTGTGGCTGTCTGTAAAAGCAGTTACAAATGTAGTATATAACATCTCTACTTTATACGATCTATTTCCTGTTTATCTTCCACTAGAATAACTGCAGAAGCAAAAATCTATATTTTTAATTCGGTGTAAGTTCAGTCAGTTGAGGCTCCATACTATCTTGTAAAATGATTGTTGTTTCAGAATATAAAATGTGAGGTTGAATCAGCCGACTTGAAAAAGATGCAGAGTGTAAAATTCCTATATGTTGTGCTGGTATACCTCATGTTTTGTTTTGTTTTACCATAAGCTGCTTTTTTTCAAACTTGTGCTCCATTAAAGTCACAAAATGTTGTTAGGCTGGTACTTATTAGTGCAGAGAAATAACCTGAAGTGAGATTGCATTCTTATTCTAGGTAGTTTACTTGGAAATTTACTATTTTCATTCACTGCCTGCTTCATCCTGCTTATTCTTGGACTGTTCAAGTTGTCAGTTCCCAACAAACAGGCTCATCTGTCTTGACTGAGTTCTTAAACTGCTTGTAAAAAAACATCACGTTAGAGCTTTTACCAAAGCACGTGTTTTCCATATTTTGTCCTCTATAGATCCTGTCTATCTCATTTCAGGGTAACCTTTGCATATGCAACAGATTCTGCCATACCCTAAAGATTTCATCTTGTCAAAACTTGCTGCAATTTTCCACCAGCAATTTCTCAGACAATCACTCATGTTTGACATGTTAGATTTAGTTCCTCAAAGTAAAATACTAAGTAACTAAGTCATAATTTCATTAAAATTATGCACTTTTCTTAAAAAAATCCCGTCTTTACCACCACTTATGTCAATACAAAATCACAAAGGCAAGCTTTGGATTAATAAGGAAGAAGTGTGACTGGAATGGGCAATAGCATGGCAGCTGTCATTGGATCTGGCCGTCTTGCTTCTCAGTACTCTACTCACATCATAAGTTACCTATTATTAACTCTTAAACTGCATTAGCCCAAAGTATCTTTGTTCTTTCTTTCATCTGCCACTCTGGAAAGTTCCATGTTGCATTTTTATTAGTACTGAGATATCCTGTGGTGTTTGGGTTTTTTTGAAGGTTTATTTTTTTCTCTTATAATTACAAACTGCAGAATGAGATAATATGTTCAACTGTATATGCATAAAGTCTGCTCATGTTTTAACTCCCTAAATGCCTCCCTGGGCATTTTAGATATTTTACTGCTCACTCAGAATGCATACACAAAAATTCTTACATGCAAAAAAATTGTACCTAATTCTGTCAGCGCTCTTAGACAAAGACACAGTGCAAAGCCTGTAAACCTTAGAAATCTGCAGTTTGGGGCAACAATGCAAAATTTATTCCCTACTTCCCCATATAGCTGCAGTAAGACTAAAAGCCCTAGCTCTCCTTGGATGTGCCAGTTACTCTAATAAACTGAAGAGTTAAAAGGGACAGATTTTCACAGAATCACAGAACGTTAGGGATTGGAAGGGACCTCAAAAGATCATCTAGTCCAATCCCCCTGCCGGAGCAGGAACGCCTAGATGAGGTTGCACAGGAAGGCGTCCAGGCGGGTTTTGAATGTCTCCAGAGAAGGAGACTCCACAACCTCTCTGGGCAGCCTGTTCCAGTGCTCTGTCACCCTCACTGAGAAGAAGTTTCTTCTCAAATTTAAGTGGAACCTCCTGTGTTCCAGCTTGTGCCCATTACCTCTTGTCCTCTCATTGTTTGTCACCGAGAAGAGCCTGGCTCCATCCTCGTGACACTCACCCTTTAAATATTTATAAACATGAATGAGGTCTCCCCTCAGTCTCCTCTTCTGCAAACTAAAGAGACCCAGCTCCCTCAGCCGCTCCTCATAAGGGAGATGCTCCACTCCCTTGATCATCTTTGTAGCCCTACGCTGGACTCTCTCCAGCAGTTCCCTGTCCTTCTTGAACTGAGGGGCCCAGAACTGGACACAATATTCCAGATGCGGTCTCACCAGGGCAGAGTAGAGGGGGAGGAGAACCTCTCTCGACCTACTCACCACCCCCATTATTTGAAGACCTGCTCAAAAGTTAAGACTATAATTTAAGCCTCTCACCAACAGTTAAGGTCCAACAGCACATAAGCAGACTAAAAGCACAGGGAAGTGCATGCAAATTCATCAGAATGGAAGATTTTTGTCCTCAAAGACAGCAGCCAGTGATCAGCTACAGCACCTCCATTGTAGAGTGGTGAGCACATCAAACACAGCGTATGCAGAATGTCCATACCTCAGATATACCCGTTCTACCCTGACCCATGCCCCACCTTGGGCTCCCCTGAAGGAAGGCAGCTGCAGAGTCCCACTCCACCACCAGCAGGAGATGTGAAGTTCTCCAGTGCTGTCACTCTATGCCCATCCCCTCTCTTCCTGCACTAGCAAAAGGCAGCGTATTTGTTATACGTGAGATCTTCCATTTCTTGGTATCACAACTCAGAATACGACTCTGCATTGTCTATATGCAAATGTAGCTTACGTGGGTTTTGTTCGTTACCTTTTTCTCTCTGGCTGTGCATTTAGTGGAGGTGAAAGTCAATTTCTGTGGGGATTATGCAGGGATGTTGTTTATACTCTGACAAGTGGCAGAGGAGGGCACTTCTGTGCTTCTAGTCCTCTTCCCCCTTGCCTGCCTACTGCCCCAACACGCTCACTCTACCCTTCTGCGTTATTACTCAGTCTGAACATCATGATTTACAGAATTGTCCTTGACCTAAGGAAATTGTAGTCACTGGAAACAAAAGATTAAAAAGTGGACGTAATGAGTTTGCAAGAGCCAACTCGTAAATAATGAAAAGGCCAGGAACATAATTAGTGTCTATCAACAGAGTTTTGTGTCAAGAAAACCAAATTTAATTCTTTGATCAGATTACAGGTTGGGTTGATAAATGTTGCTGTGTAATATTCTGCAAGATGTTTGAATTAACGTACCATATTTTGATTTTAAAATTAACACCATTCAGTATGAATGCAGCAGTTGTCAAACAGATTAAAACTGACTAACTTAAAATCTCAGGAACAGTAGTTATCTACTAGGAATGGTAATCACATGGGGGTTCTTCTGTGATTCCAAAGAGAAACCATGATCTTCAATATTATTGATCTAAAAATAAATATGCAAGCCATTCCTGATAAAATTTGCATATGGTGCAACAGTGGAATAAAAAAGAAGCTAAATAAGAGTGTCACAAAAATGAGCTGGTGACCAAGACATCTGTATAAAGATATATTCAAATACTGTCACCTGAAAAATCATACATTTCAGAACAAGAATGCAGGCTCTAGTTGTAACAGTGTGCTGGAAGGCAATTTGAAAAGAATCTATGGCTCAGGGTGTGCGAGGATGTCAACACGAGTGCTCCCTGTGCAGTACTGTGGCAAGAAGTGCATGTAGAAGCAGGCGTAATTAATGGGAGACAGGAGATCACCTGATTTCTGTATAAAGAAATGGCAATACAAGTACTGGATTACAGGTTTTACTTTCATGGTCTGTATGGCTATAAAAAAATAGAGCTATAAAAAATAAAGAGGGAAAGTAAAAGAGACTAAAAACAGTTGAAATCTGAATAAAATGCTTCATAATGAGGTAATTTAATCTCAATCTCTTTATATAATTTAAAAGACAAATAAAACTTGATTAAAGCCATCAGTATCTTTCCACAGAGAAAATAAGGGGTACTAAAAAGGGCTTTAAACTACTGGAAAAAGAGTAAATGATAGTTGGAAACTGAAATTAAAATTAATAAAAGAAACAAGGAGGGCAGTTAAACAAATCTGCAAACAAACTGATAAGATTAAGGTCTCTTGATAACATTAAATTAAATCCAAGCACCTCCCTCAAAGACATATATTGCAGACAAACTCAATTTATTCTCTGTGGAACGTCAGTTTTATCCTGCGGGTGCTGAGTGACAAATGCCATCATGTGATATACAGGCAAACAGATTATTTTAACCAGTTATCTCTCCTGCTCTAAATTCTATCAATTGGTAAATTAGCTGGTTTTTGTGTAGGATTGGGTTTTGATATGTTTTCAATGACAACCTGAAATCTCTTCCTGGCCTCACCAAAGGAAAAAAATATGAACCAAAGTAGATGTGAAAACAGAAACAAGAGATCTTCAGCGTAGACTTCCCTCGTGCTCTGTGCTTCCTGACATCCAAGAATATTGAAAGAGATGGCAAAT
>NW_010207041.1:0-1875 GCF_000695765.1 Mesitornis unicolor
TGTCACCTCTCCCACCATGTCCCAGCAGTGCCATCAGTGTCACCTCCCAGCCTTATCCCAGCAGTGCCACCACCAGGTTGCCACCCTGCCCCATCTCAGGTAGTGTCATCATAGTGTCACCTCCCCCCACCATATCACCCCCCGGTCCATCCCAGCGTGACACTGTGGTGTCACCTCTCCCACCATGTCCCAGCAGTGCTACCAGTGTCACCTCCCAGCCTTGTCCCTCTGGTGCCACCACGGTGTCACCCCTCTCATCCCCATCCCAGCAATGCCACCATCATGTCACTCCTTCTGTCCTGTCCCAGCAGTGCCACCATGGTGTCACCTCCCCCTGCTCTGTTCCAGTGGTGCCACCACGTCACCCCCAGCCCCTTCCCAGCAGTGCTACCATGGTGTCACCAACCCTATGTCCACTCCCAATAGTGCCACCAAGGTGTCATCCACCCCATCCCCGCAGTGCCACCACGGTGCCACCCCCGCCTGTCCCCACCTACCGACGGATCCCTTGGGGCAGGGGGCGGCCGCGGGGAGCCCGAAGCGGGTGCGGGGCCACCAAATGTTGGCCTCAATGGCACGGGGACAGCTGTCGTAGTTGACTGTGGGGGAAGCAGGGTGTCACACTGGGGTGTCAGCATGGTGACAAGCAGTGGCACCTGGTGACTGGCACCCACGGTGACACAGGGTGACAGCAGAGTGACAACAGGGTGACAGCAATGGCACCCAGGGTGACAGCAGGGTGACATAGGGTGACAGCAGTGGCACCTGGTCACCAGCACCCAGGGTGAAAGCAAAGTGACATGGGATGATAGCAGGGTGACATAAGGTGACAACAGGATGACAGTGGCACCTGATCACTGGCAACCAGAGTGACACAAGGTGACAGCAGGATGACAGCAGTACCCAGCCCCTGGCACCCAGAGTGACATAGTGTGACAGCAGTGGCATCCAGTCACTGGCATCCAGGGTGACAGCAAAGTGACACAGGGTGACACAAGGTGACAGCAGGGTGACATAGGGTGGGTGACAGCAGGGTGGCAGCAGTGGTGCCCAGGTTGCCAGCACAAGGGTGACAACAAGGTGACATGGGGTAACACCAGAGTGACACAGGGTGACAGAGGGTGACATAAGGTGACAACAGGATGACAGTGACACGTGCCCACTGGCACAAGGGTGACACAAGGTGACAGCAGGGTAACAGCAAGGTGACACAGGGTGACAGCAGGGTGACATAAGGTGACAGCACGGTGGCAGCAGTGGTGCTCAGATTGCCAGCACAAGGGTGACACAGGGTGACAGCAGGGTAACAGCAAAGTGACACAGGGTGACATAAGGTGACAGCAGGGTGACAGTGACACCTGCCCACCGGCACCCAGGGTGACACAGGGTGACAGTGTCACCGCCCCCACCTTACCCGGCACCAAGGGTGACACAGGGTGACAGTGTCCCCGCCCCCCCCTTCGCAGCCGCTGGCGGTCACCTCGGCGAAGGGGTTGTCGCAGCGGTCGCAGTGGCGGCCGATGACGCCGGGCCGGCAGGGACACTGCCCGCTGGCGCCATCGCAGCGGCGCGACACGGCCCCGCTGGGGTAGCAGTCACAGGGCAGGCACGGCCCCGCGCCCCCCGCCCGGAAGCGTGTCACCATCCTCTGGGGCCACCACGGGGCCATTGGGGACGGGGACAGGGATGGGGATGGGGATAGGAACTGGGACAGGAATAGGGATGGGGAGAGGGACAGGGACAGGGACGAGGACAGGAATGAAGACAGGGAGAGGGATGGGGAGAGGGAAAGGGATGGGGACAGGGATGGGGATGGGGACAGGAATGGGGACAGGGATGTGGAAAGGGATGGGGACAGGGACAGGGGTGGGGCGC
>NW_010207041.1:1906-3362 GCF_000695765.1 Mesitornis unicolor
GAGGGGGACAGGGACGGGGATGGGGACAGGAATGGGGACAGGGACAGGAACAGGAATGGGGACAGGAACAGGGTTGGGGACAGGGAGGGGGAGGGGGATGGGGACAGGAATGGTGACAAGGATGTGAAAAGCGATGGGGACAGGGACAGGGACAGGGAAAGGGATGGGGACAGGGATGGGGATGGGGACAGGGATGGGGACAAGGCCAGGGCCCACCTTGCAGCGGCACTCGCCCGTGGTTTTGTTGCAGTCGGGGTCGAAGCCCTTGGTGACATCGCAGTTGCAGGGGCCGCAGGTTGGGTGACCCCACCACCCCCGCGGGCACGGCTGGGCCTCTCTGGGGGGACATGGCACCGTGTGACACAGCGGGGGACAGGGGGACACTGCCACTACCTTGGCCATCAGGGACCTTGCAGGGCCACCTTGTCTCCTGCACGGCCACTTTGGCTCTTGCATGGGCACCGTGCCCCTCATGTGGCCACCCTGTCCCTTGCACAGCCACCATGTCCCTTGTAGGGTCACTATGTCCCCTGTATGGCCATTACACCCATCCCATTCCCATCCTGTTCCTTGCACAGCCACCATGTCCCTTGTAGGGTCACTATGTCCCCTGTATGGCCATTACACCCATCCCATTCCCATCCTGTTCCTTGCACAGCCACCATGTCCCTTGTAGGGTCACTATGTCCCCTGTATGGCCATTACACCCATCCCATTCCCATCCTGTTCCTTGCACAGCCACCATGTCCCTTGCACGGTCACCTCATCCCTTGCAGGCCCACCGTGTCCCTCATAGGGCCACCAAGTCTCTCATAGGGCCACCATGTCCCTTGCACGGCCACTATGGCTCTTGCATGGACACCATGTACCCCATGTGTCCCCTCTGTCCCTTGCATGGCCACTGTGTCCATCCCATGCCCACCCTGTCCCTTGCACGGCCACCCCACCTCGTCCCTCGTGCCTGTCCCCCGCTGTCACTCACTTGTGCTCGCAGTAGGGCCCGAAGTGGCCCTGGGGACACTCACAGCTGTACCCGTGGGCAGTGCCCGGTCTGCGGGCGCAGGTGGCCGGGGGCTGGCAGGGGTTGAGGGCGCAGGCACTGACGCAGCTGTCACCAAAGTAGCCTGGGCACAAGGGACATCGTAGGGAGGGGGTGTCACCAGGGGGGTGGCGGTGTCATGGGGAGCGTGACAGGAGTGGCAGATCCCAGGGAGGGTGGCAATGCCCAGGTGACAGTGATGGGGGTGGCAGTGCCCTGGGAGGGTGGTGGTACCCAAGTGACAGCGGGTGACAGTGCCCAAGGAGGGTGGCAGTTCCTTGGGGACAGTGATGGGGGTGGTGGTGATCAGGGAGGGTGGCAGTGCCCAGGTGACGGTGACTGGGGGTGGGGGGTGACAGTGCTCTGGGGACAGTGAGGGTTGGCAGCGATGGGGGTGGCAGTGCAGGGGGTGGCAGT
>NW_010207042.1:0-9638 GCF_000695765.1 Mesitornis unicolor
AGCCGGAGGGAGGGCTATCCTCTGCGAGGTGTCCCTGAGCTGGCGTTTACCTAGTTCTCGGTAAAAAGACACACTTTTACCCTGTGCGTCTCCTCTGTCTCAGCCTCCGCCTTCCCCGGGGCCGTGTACCCCCCTCTCGGGGGGCCACGCAGACAGCGCACAGCCCCCACGGCTCCACGCTGGCATTCCCCGCTCCTGTCGTGGGCTTGTTGGAAATCCCTGGCGTACAAGCAATCCCTTCTCGTTCGGTGACAGCTGCATCGCACCGACCACCCTGACACTGGGTGAGGGCATGAAGGGTGCCAAGTCCTGGAGGGGGTCACACCGACCCCTGCCCCTCCGGTTGATGCTCGCCCAGTTCCGTGCTGGGAAGAGGGAGAAGCTTACCAGTGCCCAGATGGTGTCAGTAAAAAGGAAACGGTATCTTTTAAGCCCTCCCCTAAGCCCTGTCACCTCCAGTGTGATTAGTGTGTAACAAGGCTTCGGGGGCTCTGATACCGGCCTGCGGACCTGGCACGGCGTGTCCTGGCTCTTACTGGACCTGGGCTGCGTGGGGGGGGTCCTTCTCAGCTGCTAACGGGGCCGTTTTGGGACAGGGAGGCTGGACTCTGTCCATGGCACCTGTGTCCGGGCTGTGGGTACTGGTGTTGCGTGGAGGCTGAGCTCCCGCGTGATGGGTGGGCAGAGGGTAGCCGGAGTCACCCCAATGTGGAGAGTCACCAGGGGAGGGTGTTGGGGGCTGTGGAGGTGGCAGAGGATGGCGGTTGCTGGGGGCCTCTCACACCTCCCCCTGGGGTGAGACCTGCAGGGCCCTGGGTGTGTGCTGGGGGACAAGGGTCTCCCCAAGGCTCGCACCCATTAGGGACAGTGGGGTACACATGCTCATGGCATCTGGGGACGTGTCAGGAAGGTTTGTCACAGCTCTGGACAGGTGGCTGAGGGGGCTGGGATGAGGAGTGAAGGGATTCCTGGCCAGCTGTGCATGTCACTGAGGTGTGGGACAGTTGGGAACACCCCAGGTGGGTGTCCCTGAAGGGCAGCCCTGGGGAGTGCGGGTGAGGGGACGGAGCCGTGAGCAAGTTTGTGTCCCCACCGCGCCGGGCGGGAGTGGGAAGGGGGATGCCAACGTCTCCCAGCACTGCACGCGAGCCAAAGCTGTGGAGTGAAGCCCTCCCCGGCGGGAAGGACCCGGCCGGGGCCAGCAGCCATCCTGGTCACAAGCAGGCGCCTCGCAAGGGCTGGAGGAGTGAGTGTGTCCTCCGTGGGCGTGCCGGGGCTTGCGCAGGGGACAGTGGCAGCGCACGGGTGTGTCTGTGTGGGTGCACAGGGTGGCACAGGCTCCCTGTCCCACCTACGCCAGCACTGGCTTTTGGCTCCCGGGTGAGGCAACCCTGGAGGACGTCCTCCTGGGAAAGCAGGGGTGGCCTTTCGTGGTGTCAGCTGTCACCTGGGGGGTCCCTGATGTGTTCCAGAGCCACGAGAGGGCCAACACCTTCTCCTGGCAAAGCCTCCACCAGGGAGCGTGTGGGAGCAACACGGGTTGTTGGCCCCATCCCTTGCCCCCCATGCTGTGTCTGGTGTTCCTTGGGGTAGGGATGGTGCGTGGCCTGCGTTCCCATACCAGCAGTGCCCAGGGTGCTACCAATGGTGCCCCATCACCTGGCGTGGGATTTGGTGGCTTTTGAGAAGGGGCTGCGTCCCTGGAGGCTTTGTGGTGTGTGATGTGTGAGGCAGGAGGACAGGCTTGGAGTTCTGCTGCTGCTGGGTGTGAAGGGGCTGCTCACTCTGGTGGGCTCCCCTGGATGCACCCCGGGCTGGGATGCTCTCTGCCTTCCTGGCCCATCTCCAGGTCGAAGCAGCTCCACCATGGCTCTGCTCTCCTCCTGCGGCTCTGCTCCCTCCTGGCAGCCCCGTCTGCCCCCCATTGCCCCTGTGGCTGACGTCCTCGGCCCATCCCAGCACTCAGCAGGCAGCTGGGAGGGCCAGGGCTGCCCACGAAACACCCGGCCTGACCTGCGGGCACACGGGCAAGGCAGGGTGCCTGGGGTCTGTCCTGATGCTGCAGATGTCTGACTCCAGCCCTGGGGTGCGAAGCAGAGTGTGGAGACCGCCTTGGCTTGGTGGTCTCATCGGACACCAACGTGTCAGGGGTTAAGCACCTTTTCTGTGTTCCTCCTGGCTGTCCCCTGTCCCAACCCTCTGTGCATCCCTCTGGAGGCAGGCTGGCAGCTCCTGGGGCGGAGGAAGCACCCGCGGTGGGCAGTCAATTTTGTGGTAACGAGCGGATGGTGACTGATTAAAGAGCCCCTGGGGGTGCCACGTCCCTCCTGCCCCAGGCCTGGGAGAAGCATGGGGGATTTAAAGCATTTCATTACCCAGCACAGTGATGGAAGAAGGGGGTCTCAGGCTGCTCCTTTACTTAGCACCTTCGCAGCATCCCTGTGCCATAAAGAGGGGGACAGTGGAGGTCTGTGAACCTGGCTGAGGGCATGGCGTCCCCATGGGGTGATGGCTGCGCTGCTGGGGATCTGGCAGGGCTTCTCCAAATCCACCTGTCCTGCTCTGGTGTTGGGGGGACCTCATCCTGCATCCAGCCCACCGTGGGGACGCTGCATTCGATGTGGCTGTCATGGATATGCTCTCCCAGACTGGTCAGTTATCTCCTGGAGGGGAAGGATGCTGGCACGGGGTGCGTTTTGGGGTCAGGCCTCTCCTTCCCTGTCAAGCTGTGGGTTGCATTACATGGTTTTACAGCAAGGTAAACTAAGGTGCAATATCTAAACGCCTCAGCCATGCTCAGCATCAGGACCAGGTCCTAGCCCTGTCTAATGGGGAGGGAGCTCTGGCCGTTGCCCCCCCGGGATGTGCACCCCCCTGTGCTCCCCGTGCCGCAGCCGTCTGGGGTGCACCTTGGTCTCATGCACCGGCGCTGCTGCTGCTCCCGATGCAGGGCAGCGGGTGCCCGGTGACTGACAGTTCTGCTTAATTAGGGAGTTGTTATTTTATCAATTCCAAAGCGCTTGAAGTTTTCTGCTCCAGCTCACGCTTTCCACTTGTTAATGGGAAACCAACACCCTCCGTCAAAAAGGCAGCAGCACGGATGCATTTTAAAGGTTTCTGCTTGCTCCAGTTTGACATCCAAAATATAACAATCAAGCAATCAGCTGGTGCGTGCCTGTTTGATGCGGCTCTGACAGCACTGAGAACCTTAATTTCCCAGCCCTCCCCTACACCTCCTGCTTTATATCCCTGGGCCAGTGATGCAGGGGGCTGGGGCTGCCAGGTGCTGCTCGCCCACGGGAGTGCTGTGTGCTTGGGGCTGGGAGCTGCCATGCAGAGACACCCCCCCCCCCACCCAAAGTGCCACTGACCCCTTTGCAGGGCAGGATGGAAATGAATTAGGGAGAAAAAGGGTGTTTGAGTGGGAGGGTGGTCCGAGTGCCCCTTGCTGCCCAAGAGTTTGGGGTGTTTTGGGGTGCTTCACCTCCCTGCTGGGCATGGGGGCCCCTGAGCTATTTATTGTCAGGGGGCAGAGCTGTGGCCCTGTCCTGGAGCACAACCCCACTGGCCATGGCAAGAGCATCCTTTAGTGGGGCTGCTCTTGGCTCTGCGGGCTCTGACACTGATGTCACCCCCTACCCCTGGATGGGGGTGAGTGCATCCACCTGGTGCATTGCCCATGTGGCTGGAGAGGCTTGAAATCTAATTGCTAATGGGGGCAACTTTCCCCTTGTCCAGGTGCCAGCAAGGAACGGGTGGTACCTTGAGGGGGTGGCACAGCAGCAAAGAGCTATGGGGAGGATGGGGTGACACAGCTCTGGGGGTGACAAGGCTCTAGGGGTGACACAGCTCTGGGGTTGCGCTGGGTTTGGTCCTATTTGCACTGGGATAGCAGTGTGCATGCCACCCGCCCTCGGGGGCTTGGCAGAGGGCACGGTGCTGAGCGTGGGGGCTGCCAGGGCCCCCATGGGGCGGCTCAGCTCGGCTCAGCGTGGCTCCCGTCTCCCCATCCTCTCCATATATGGAGATTTTTCCAGCGCACGGAGAGCCTGGTGCTCCCCGGAGAGCTGCCCATGGCCAGGAGCAGAGGGGGCTGAGCAAGGCCTGGAGGAGCCACCAGCTCCTTCACCGTAGGGAGACCCCTCTGCTGCATCCCCCAAACAGCCCCTGCTGCCCTGGTCTGCAATCCCCATGGATGCAAGGCCATTGGGGTACCCCAATGCAAGGGGACCCCCCAACCCTTCCCCACAGCACAGGTGGGGTCCCACTGGGATGCTGGGGGTGGTACCCAACCCTTCAGCATCCTGGGGCTGGAGCGAGGAACTCCTTGCACATCCCTGACTGCACACAGGGATGCAGGAGCTCACTCGCTTCCCCTGGCTGCTGTGATGTGCTCCGATGCTGCTGGTGGCACGGCCGTGAGGGATCCCCTGGGCTCCTCTCCTCCTTCCTGCCTCATTTTTCCATCACCTTTTGTAGGTTTTCATCTTCCTTCTAATTTTTTAAAATTTTTTTTCACCCCCTTCTTCTGGAATCACTTTTCATGCGGCGCTAACTGCTGAAGTAACACAAACCTGCTAAATGGTCCAGCTTTATGATAGCATAAAAATGATACTACAGCAGTGAGTAGGGCTTTATTAAACCCAAGGGAAAGGCTCCAAATGAACAGCTTGCTCTGCTTTTAGCTCCCCCCCCCACTCTCCCCCTTTATTTTTAATAACCACTGGAATATAAACTACAGTTAAGATCCTGTGGACTAGAAGACTGGTGTTATCTCCGTCCATCCCTGTGCGCATCCCCCCCTCCTGCTCACCCAGTGCTGTGATGGGAGCACCGGCATCCTGGGCTGGGAAGCGAATTTCCTGGTGTTTGGCTTTGTATGCCAAAGCCTCATAAATGTTCTGCAGGGCCAGGTGTGGTGTGAGAGAGAGCTGGACCCCAGTAGGATCCTCACTGGGATGCTGCTGGGATGTAGTGGGACATCCCCTGTGCTTTGGGAGCAGGGTTGGACCTCTGTCACCACCGTGTCCTCGCAGAGGAAGGGGATGGAGCTCCCCCATCATTACCGCAGCAGGGTCTGGGCATGGTTAGACCCCCAGGTTGCCCCCTCCATCCCTTAGGATGCTGTTGTGCCCTTGGGTCTCCCACGGGGATGCTTAGGAGCTGGGTATAGGGTCTCCTCCTTGCCCTGCCACCCCACCATGCCCCGGCCCTGCCAGCGGGGGTGCAGCTGCCTTCCCCACAGCCCTGCCTTACCCACCGGGTGGGCTCCTCGCTCCCCCATCGCATTACTTTTAATTAGCCTGACACTTCCCGTCGACTCCTCTCTCCCGCCGAAGGTGCCTGATTAGTGCGGAGGTGAAAGGCACTTTGGGTTACGGAAGGACACGCGGGGAGGCTCGCCTGTCTGCCGCTGAAGCTCATTTTGGACAGCATCTGTTCATTATTATGTGGTGCCTTGGCCGGGCGCCAGCCAGGAGCACTGAAAGCCCTGGCACAAAGCTCGCTTTCACCCGCCGTGGGAGGGAGGAGAAGGAGAAGGAGGGCTCGCTTTCACCCGCCGGGGGGAGGAGGAGGAGGAGGAGGAGGAGGAGAAGGGGGCAGCCAGTGCTGGGAGGGGGCACAGAGACCCCCAAAGGATCCTTTCCCTCCCAGTGGGGATTCTCCAGCATCCCAGAGCATCCTGAGCTGTCGCCTGCTATGGGTCTGGCCGTGGAGTGCCCAGCCCCTCTCCCCTAAGGCTGCTGCCTGTCCTGTGGGTCTGGGAGCTGCCCCGGGGGGTTCTCAGCAGGACAGGGTGATGTTGGGGACTGTGTGGCCCATGATTGATTTTTTTGGAGGCAGCTTATCCCTCACTTTCCCAGTGCCCTCCAACCCCCCAAGGGTGGCTGTGCCCACTAGGACTGTGGGGGGCTCGCAGCGGGGAGGCTCCTTGGCTTTGCTGCCCCCTGGGCAAGGGTATGGGGTTGATGCTGGTCCCCTCCACTGCTTTGTTCCCACTGAGCCAGGGATGCAGCAGCACCGCAGCCCAGGACTGAGGTTTCCCAGACAGCCCTGGGTGCTGGCAATGGGGGTGTGGGGGGGTGGTGATGGGACGGGCACCCTGGCATGGGCAAACCCTGGCCTGTGCATGCCCGTGGCGCTGGGCCGAGCACGGGGAGCTGCTGGCAGCGATGCTGCAGGGTGAACACTGCCTGTGCACGCATGTCTGAATTCACATGTGTTCCCTCGCACGCCCGAGCGTGTGCACGCGCGGTTCACGTGTGCCCCCACGTGTGCTCCCACCTGCATGCTGTGGGCAAATGTGCATTGGGTGTGCAAGGTAAAGACACTTGGATGCTGCTGCAGGGCCCTCCTGGGTGCATGCGCTGGGGGCAGCGTCCCTGTGTCCCCAGGCGATAGTGGGCACAACATGGCCTTGCTGGGGTGCTGGGTATCACAGGGCTGGGGGATTTTGAAGGCTCGGCAATGGCTTGGCGGGTGGTGGGGAGCCTGAGCACCCAGCAGCCACCTTTGATTTGCTGGGAAGGGGAAAAAACAAAACACCCGAAAAATAAAAACAAAGCAGAAAAGCCAACCCCAAGAAGGAGAAGAAAGGCGAGGGCTGCTGGGAGCCGCCTGCCACCTGGCGTGGCGCCAGCGCGGGGACGCTCCGGCGCAGACATGCCAAGCTGTAATTGCAGACAGGCTCATTTCGGGAGACGAGACGGTTATTTTTAACTGGCGTTAAGGTAATGCACTGATCTCCTGCACGCTGGTTCAAAAGTTCAACCACCCCTCTCCCCACACACCCCCTTTGCTCGCCCACCCCGCGCTGGTACCCCCTGGCTGGGCTCTGGGTGCCCCTCTCCAAGTCTCCTGGGGTGTTCAGCTCCTCTCCTGTGGCATTGGGACTGAGTAAGCCCCGGGGTATGGAGCAGATGGGGGTTTGTGGGGCTGTGCCAGCGCCGTGCCCAGCCTTGGCACTGCTGGGATCCCGGAATGATGGTGCTGGGGATGGGTGCTGTGTGCCAGGGTGCCAGAGGGATGGTGCTGGGACGGGTGCTGTGTGCCGGGGCGCCAGATCCTGCTGCGAGTCCATTGGGGAAGCCTTGCCATGCTGAGTGGTGGCACCGCTCACACTCTGAGGTCCCCAAGGACCTTTCGGGACCTTTGCTCCCCCGAGGCGGGATGGCACTGACTGCATGGGACCCAAACAGTGCCAAGCTGGGGAGCATGAGGACAAGCCTGGCACCTGCTCCCCAACCCTCTGCCCAAACCATCTGAAGCCAAAACAGAGCAGAAACGTTCCATGACCATCAGGTTTGGACCTGTAATAGCTGTAATTAATCCTTTACTCCGCCATCAGCCTCCTGCAGGAGCTCAGCCCCAGGGCATTCCCCAGGAGGAGCAGTGTGTCCGTCCTCCTGTCCCCAGATGCCCTCGGCCCGCTCTGTGGTGTCAGCAGTTTGTGAGATGGCTGGGAGCTCCCTGCATGGCTGCGATGGCTTTGTCCTCGGCCGTGGTGTGGCTGGCACCGCCAGCTGCAGGTGCTTGGCTGCTGCCCCTTCCCTCTGCCGTGGATCCGCATGTCCCTCCTGTTGGATGCAGCTGCTTTGGCAGGAGCTGAGGGATGGGGTCTGGGGGACCCGAGTGGAGCTAGGACCTGCCAGCCACGTTTCATGATGTTTTGCTGCTTGCATGGACTCATCGCTGGCCCCTATGGCTGCGCATCGCTGCTGGAGCTGATAAATTGGGGGAATTTGCCTTAGCAGTGAATTGTGGGGCTGTTACCTGTAATAAGCTCGAAGAGGATGGCGTGGCCTGAGCTGCAGCGGGGGCATTACTGGGGTGACCCTGGCAAAGCAGGAGGCATCTCCTAGCCCAGCCATGGGGAGGTTGTGTGGCTTCACTGTTTGCCTGTGCGGACCCGTTGGGTGGGCAGGGCTGCCCCCATCCCCTCTTCATGGGGGACGGGGCCTGGGGCACAGCTGGGGGCTGTGCAGGTGCCATTGGCTCCATCCTGGTATCTGTTGATGCTGACAGGAGCGAGCACCACATCGGTGTGTGCTGGGGTTTGGAGCATCCCTGGAGCCTGCCTGTGCTCTCAGATGCATTTGGTAGCGTGGGATTGGAAACCAATGCGACCAGTAAGGGTGGGAGAGCTGGGGAGACCACGACTGGGACCACACTTGGGACAATGCTTGTGACCTCCTTTAACTCGGGTCCCCTGACCCTGTCCCCCTGCAGGTGCAGGCCCCAGGACCACCCTATCCCAGGTTTAAGGAGAATGGGGAAGGCCAAGTCCCAGGCTCTGCAGGGCCACGTCGATGGCTTTGGGCATCCAAGCCGCCTGCTGTCCCCTCCTGCCTGCGACCTGTGGCCTTGCACCCCCCCCGCCTCAGGTGGGGGATGTGTGTGGTGATGCAGGGAAGGAATTAACAAGCTCGCGGAGCGACAGGCTCATAAATTTTGGCTTTTTTTTTTTAAGACTGTCAAACCTATGCCTGTCCCAGGGATGTAAGACAGCGTTTTATTGCTGCCTGCTTGATGGTTGTTCCCTTCTCCTCTGCAACTGTGATTTATCTCTGCACTTTGCGCTGATTGGATTAGAAGTTTAAATGCTAAGGGTGCATAACAATATATTTTTCTTATTAATATTAAAAAATCATTATTGGATTTTTTATAGTTCTGTTTTGAATTGAATCCCTTTGCTTGATTTATTCTCTCTCCCAGAGTAGAATTTAATGCTAATAGGAACAATCATTGCTTTGTTTTGAATCTTTGACTGTTTGGAAAACTTTCCCTGCAAAGGGAAATTACAGCATTATTAAGAGT
This sequence comes from Mesitornis unicolor, assembly GCF_000695765.1. Classification (NCBI taxonomy): domain Eukaryota; kingdom Metazoa; phylum Chordata; class Aves; order Mesitornithiformes; family Mesitornithidae; genus Mesitornis; species Mesitornis unicolor. The sequence goes on from NW_010207042.1 coordinate 8,818, forward strand.
CCATTAAAAGAGGTTTGCCCATTCCTGACTATTACCTGTGAGCTGGAGAGAAAACGAAAAAGCAAAGACAAAGAGTCTCTTTCTGCTTACACCCTTCCCGAGGAGTAACACAGTCGTTGTGCCAGTTACTATAATCAGCTCTACTCTATCGCAGGTATTTGATTGCAGGTCCCATCAGTTCAATTTCTGGCGGGACGTGGGGTGGTGAACATGTGCACGTGGTGATAGAGGTGACTTGGCCGTGCTCACCTGTGCATGGGCTGGGCAATGAGGGGTGATGGGGCAGCTCCACTTCCCACCAGATTTCGTATTTTTAAGGCAAATCAGAGAAGCGTGACGGCAGCCCCCAGCTGATGCCTTCCCCAGGGCTTTGGGTACCAAGCAGAAGGATGAAGGATGCTGGATTTCCTCCCTGTGATGCCCTTTGCCCCGGTGCAGAGGCTGAGCAGTGCCTGTGCCCATGCAAGGGGACCAACCAGCGCCCATCCAGTGCCCCCAGGACCCCCCACATCCTTGCATCCCCAGTCTCTTGCTTGCAGGCAGCTGCGGGCAGTGGGGCTGGGCCTGTGCCCCATGGGCAGCCCCAGAGAGCAGAGCAGGTGGGAATGTGGCAGGAGGGGGACGCGATGGCGGGCAGCTGGAGACGTGCCTGGGCTCCACGCGCGGCGCTGGGACGGACCCAGCAGCAGGGACCTGAGCCAGGCTTGGCACACGCGGCTGGCAGAGGTGGCACGGCCTGCACGGGCATGCCTGGGATGGGCCTGTGAGCCTGAGCACGGCTGGGACGGGCCTGGTCAGCCCGCGCACGGGGATGCCAGGGG
>NW_010207042.1:9801-10337 GCF_000695765.1 Mesitornis unicolor
CAAACTCTGCACTCTACACCCCAGAACCTGTACCCTGCATCCTATACCCTCAAACTCTGCACCCCAGCCACCCAGACATCGATTATTGCAAACCTATACCCACACCCAGGCTGTACCCTGTACCTTGAACCCCCCCATGCACCCCCGACCCTGAACCCTCACACCCAGAAACCCACCTGTGGGGTACAGGGGTGTTGCTGCAAAGGCCACGTCACACTCACCCTGTGGCATGTGCAGTTGGGATGTGCACCCCCGTGTGCCTAGGGGTGCAGAGCCATCCCTTGGGGACCACCTGCTGCTGGGATGGGGTGAGGGGTCCCCAGCACACCTCTGTGATGGGTGTTTGGACAGCACTCCCACTGACCCCATTTCCCCCCCGGAGTGCTGCCAAGCCTGCAAATTAATTTTTTGGGTTTTCTATTCCACTGCTGACAACGCTGTGGCAGACGCAGGCAGCGAAACAGCAGCCCTGGTGTTATGAGCAGATGCCAGACCGGTGCATCAGATGCTGGGCTGGGGGCAGCCAACGCGGCCAC
>NW_010207042.1:10536-10833 GCF_000695765.1 Mesitornis unicolor
CCCGGCGGGGCTGCGGGCACCCGCACAGCATCCTTGGCATCCGAGCATCGTGTCCTTAGGTGTCCTCCCCGGTGCTGGGGCCATCTGGCCGAGGTTTCCTGTGCCCCATTCATGGCCAGGCAGCACTGGGATCCTGACGGTAGGATCCACTCGCCCTCTGTGCGTATTTTTTGGCTGACCCCCTCTTGTTTTTCCTCCATCCCGGAGCCTGGGTGCTCCAGCCAAGGAGCGGCTGCACAGGGGGCTGCCTGCCAGGCCCCCCCACTGGCTGCCGGGGCACGGGGGTTTTGACAGTGG
>NW_010207042.1:10867-12026 GCF_000695765.1 Mesitornis unicolor
AGGGGACCTGGCGTGGAGGGATGTGGGGTGTACCCTGGGATGCTCGCTAGGGTTTTGGCAGACACCTCTGCTGCCTGTCCTTAGGAGGCAGGGACACATGTCCATGCCCATGTGGGGCTCAGGGGGGTGACCCCAGTGCTGGGGTTTGGGGAGCGAGACAGGGAGATGTGGGGTGCATTGCTGGGAGATTTGGAGTACGGGACTATGCAATGTGGGTGTGGGGCTGGGAAGAGTGGGGTGCTGCAGCTGCCATGGGGCAGCAAGGGGAGGCACAGGGTGGGCAGTGGGGCAGCCTGGCTCCCCAAAGCTCCCAGTTTAACCAGCAAGGCTCCAGCAAGGTACCCAGATGCAGGGGTCCAGGGCAGGGGGGCTCCTCAGTAGGGGGTCAGGATGCCCAGAGGTCCCCCCCTGCCTCACTGGGGCACCCCCATGGTGGCACGGCACCAGGGAGATAGGGCTGGTGATGGCCTGGGTCCCTGGGACCCTCCCTGCCTCCAAGCCCTCTCCTGTGAAGAGTGAGCAGAACCAGGGAGCTCCTATAATTATCAACACATCTGAATAATTCATAGCAGTGTTGCTCCAGCAAAGCCTCTCCCTGCCTTGGCTCCCCACTGTGCCGCCTGGCAAGCACCCACCGGCTTTGGGGGTGCCATAGATTTGAGGGGGCAGGCTGGCTGGGGCGGTGGGGTGAGACAGAGGGGTGTCAGGAGTTGGGGGCAGTGTGGGCAGGGGATGGAGGAGCAGGTTGGTGTGTGTGACCCTGGGAACATCGTCATCGTCCCCGCTGCTCCCCTGCGCTGCGTGCCTCAGTTTCCTCCTTGTCACGGTGCCAGGGATGCTGGGGTGGGCAGGTCTGGCAAGTGCCTGGCTCAGGACCCCCTGGCTTTTAGAGAGGGGGGCTGTATCTGCACGAACACCCAATCTCTCTGGCTTTGCCCTGAGGGGGATGAGACGCCCCCCCCATCCTGCCCTGATCTGTCTGCCAGGCCCAGAGCTCCTGTGAGGCTGGGAGCAGTGAAGGGTTAAACGCACTAAAACCGGCGTGAAACTTTTGGCTGGGGAGCTGCAGGCAGAAAGTGCATTTGTAGCCGCAAGTGGCTGCCTTGAAGAGGATCCAGATCTGTCCGGGAGCCGTCTGCTGCTAAAACCCTTTGATCCC
>NW_010207042.1:12158-13203 GCF_000695765.1 Mesitornis unicolor
GTTTGCAAAAAATAGAGGGGCTTCGGGATGCAGGAGCGATGCTACTGGGCTTAATCCATGGGGTTCTGGGGGTGCTGAGGGGTTTGGCTGTTCCCAGGCTGGGATGGGAGCGATAGAGCAATGGAGGGAGCGTTGGGGGGGTGATGGCCATGGTGCCAGGGCAGTGGGTGCTAGGGCTGTGATGGAGAGGGTTTGTGTTGCTGGTGGCTACCCAGCCCTATGGCAAACTGCCCCGGTGCATGGCCACGGTGGCTTGACACAAGGATGTACCCCTCGGGAGCCAAACCCGCCACCGGTTTTGGGGGTGATGAGGGCTTGGAGCTGCTCTGCTTGGGCAGACGTGTTCTTCTGCCTCTCCCGGGAGCAGGATGCAGCCCCCCAGGGCTGGGGATGCTCCTGGGGCTGCCGTCCCTCCTCATCCCCACCTTTATGGCCCCACAGCCTGGGTTTGTGGGGCAGGAGGAGCAGCCCCGTACGTTTGGGGTTTATCCCAATGTGTATTTGTGCCTGTTCCTAGCGTGCCAGCGGGCATGGGGATGGTGCTGGGCTCAGCAATGGTTTGGGGCATGGGAAGCTGCATTTCAACTCAGTTGGGCAATGTTTGCTGGTGGGGAGGGTTTTTTTCCACAAAGGAAAAGAAAATTTGGGTCAACCAGCCCAGATCGCAAATTGGCTGAAAGGGGTAGGCAGGAAAACCGGCAGCGCTGGGCAGCCAGGAGCAGCTCCTGCAGGGTTAAATGACACATTGGTGGCTTTGGTTCATCCTGATTACTTTTACTGTAGGAAATATTTAAAGCTGAAATAAGCTGCTGTGCTGGACCTCAAATGCACATTTTCCAGTGGGAGCCAGGACTTGATGGCTGCACTCTGCTCCCCTGCGTGGGCAGGGCACATCCTGCCCTCTCCAGATCCCCGTCACGGGTGGGCTTCACCCCTGTGGCAGCAGGGATGGGTGTTCCCGGGGGTCCCAGAGGTCTGTGCGCAGAGCAAGATGAGGCCATAAGCAGGAGCTGGGCCACGCCACCCTCCTCCTGCCTGGGGGGCG
>NW_010207043.1:0-4970 GCF_000695765.1 Mesitornis unicolor
TTTAAACCTCAGGAGATTTCTTAATTAAAGCAACTACTGATCAAATCCAAGAGTCAAATTTGATTTTGTTTGGTCTGAAATGTAAAATAGGCAAACTAATGAAAAAATTGTCTCATTAAATAGCCACAAACGCTGTACACAGCATCTCTTTGTAAATCATTGAGGCCATATTAAACGACAGGATTTCAGAACTCAGTCCAAACCCTACCCTCCTTCCAGTAATGTTGCTTGGGAAGCATCTTGGAGAAATAAGAGAGGACAGAAAAAGACTTTAATAGAAGATTTCATCCACACAACGATCACCACAAGACTGAGGCCACTGACAGAGCTAAGAGTCCATTTAACTCATAATCCAAATTACAAAGGACAAGAAACATAATAACAAAGTAGAAAGCTCTTCTTAAATATAATGTAGAAACATGCTTCATCCAGATAACAATTACAGCAAAATATGTCGTTATTTACTTTATTCTCACTAGGGTACACAAGCAATTCAAGTACATTCTTTCAAATGCAGACACTTAAGCTACAAAGATGCACAGCATGCCCTAGGAACATTGCTGTTTTATAAAGACTACTCCTTGATATATTCCTCAGTACATACTGTGCACACACACTTCAAGCTCTCAGATGGAAAGCTTCCTCTCCTAATCAGTATCTGTAGGAGGCACATCTACCCTTCCCTCTCCTACAACAGGTTGTATTTGTAGAGATGGAGGACCATGTCCTCACAGCCCCCAAATCCCAGTTATTAAAAGAAAGAGGCAAGAGAAGATGATGTGCAATGGAAGACAAGGGGCAAGAGGGCATTATCATTCCTCAGATAAACTCAGGTTATTGATAAGCAACATTCTGTTCCTAAGAGACTGCCCATGTGCGTATTTACATGGGTGAACCCGAGCACCTCAATCCAAATAGGACAGGACCAAAAGGTTCAAGGACCATCGCTATCCAGGTTAGTATTAGTGGCATTAAAGAAAATTCAAAACATGAAATCCAAATTGCTACCATCATCTCCAAGCATTGTCGCAGAGAACCAGCGCAGCTATTTAGTAGAGTTGAGCGGCTCAGGTTTACCTCTAAATGTGTGTATGCTTAAACAGTGGAGGACATCTCATTTACTGGAAAGCACCTTGGTTTTTTTGTTGTTGATTTTTGGTTTATTTTCTGTTTCGTGGGGTTTTTTTGGTTGGTTGGTTTTTGTTTCGGTTTTTGTTTCGTTTTGATGGGGTTTGGTTTTGGCTTGGGGTTTTTTTCGTTGAATCCTTGTACTAAGGGTCTGAAATCTAAGGACCTTAGCAATATTGGAGTCTAAAGACATCTGGCATATAGGAAGTTGCAACTCCGTCACAACAATGTTCTCCAAGCTGTTACGACAGAGAAGAAGTAACAGGAAGAAGATACACTGGCTGTTGCTACTGGAAGTCTGTGTTTCAAGGGTGATCCTGTCTCCATATTCCTCTGTAATCTATCAAAGAAACATTGCCTAATACCTAATGAAAGAAGCTCCCTTCCTCACTTGTCATCTGAGACCACCAGGCTCTATTTTGCATGTTGAAGGTTAGAAGCTCCTGAAAAACCTGGAATTTATTGCAACAGGGGTAATTATGTTTTATCAGGATTCCCCAAAACAGTGACAAGAGCCCAGTCGAAGAAATCCAGAGTCATGACTGAGATCAGCCACCAAGAAGGAGGATGTGGAGATACGAAGCCCTGCTTGAGAGAGTGAAGATCATCACCAAGGATGTGACTCTCTCCCAGGTAGCAGCAGCTATGAATGAATGCATGGTGTGGGGAATAAACCAGATCCAGTCAGGATTGACTCTGAATCTTGGCATGGGCAAATTCCTAACAGTAAAAGTTTAGCAAGCAGACTTTAATAAGAGTGGAGCTTTCCTTTAAACATGGAACAAGGACTATATATCAAAGTTTTGAACAGTGGTGTCAAAAATCCCTTTCAGATAGAAAGTGGCTCCTCAGAAAATATAATTTACAAAAATACGCACGAAACAAATTAGAATTTGCAGGAGAAAGGATTAAAACATCTTCATTTACAGCTGAACAGCTTAGGGGAATGGGAAGTCTGGATATATACTTAAGATTTCATATTCATTTTGCATGAAATTCAGAAGATGAGCTACTAGGAAAAAACGTAACCAGCTTGAGGACTCACCATCACATAGCCAATTATATGAGTGTCTTTGAAATACATTTGAATTCATTCACGTGAATTCAAGTTTTCCTTCTAAGGAAACCATGGCAGCATCGATGTATCTTTACAGATACAAGGCACTATCCTTTAAAAGGATAAATAAGAGAAAAAATTGTTCCTATCAACACATAACACCATCAAATGACACCAACTCATTCCATAAGCAGCCGTCTGCTGGACTGAAGGCACACAGAAGACTCTAGAAATGCACGTAGGCACATTAAAGAGCAACAAAAACTGTACTAAATTCTTTTCATCCTCTAAGACATCAAGAGTGGGAAAAATGAAACCTTAACTCTTTCTGAAATACCAGCAGTAGCACTACAAGCATTTTGACAAATATAACTTTTTATCTATATCAAAAGGAGCATCTTAACCTTTTAAATACGACCTCTTTGAAGAAGCTTTAGCCTTACATGAAATACAAAGTGTCCATCTAATCCAAATTAACGTTCCTCATTATCACTGCACAGTATAAAACAGCTGCCTTTCAAAAAGCATGTATGCTGTCACTGATATTAAAAGTGGAAAAAAGGAACTGCACATTTCTTCAGCTATACTATTCTATTGCACAGAGATAACACTGCAAATCTTATCTTACGAGGACCAAAATAAAAAGTTATACTACGTTAGGACACAGATTTTTCCAAACAGCAGTAAAATCAGAGCGATATGTATTTTTCATGCATTTCCTATAACAAGTAGAAAAAACACACTCCTAGGTGTCTCCAATACAAACATTTGTACTTGTTTCCTAAACAGCATTTCATACTTCATCAGATACCGCTGAATGAAACTGAAAGGCAATGAAAAGCTGTCTGGCCACTACAGTGCATTTGACTGCTTGTTGAAATAAATTAGAAATAAACTGCTCACAGCAAACAAAGTCTACATTTTAGAAAGCAAAATGTTTTAACTGAAACAACCCACAGAATCCCAGCATGTCAGGACTTGGAAGGGACCTGGAAAGCTCCCCCAGGGCAACCCCTGCCACAGCAGGATCACCAGAGCAGTCACACAGGAACACGGTGTCTGCAGACAAGGAGACTCCACAACCTCTCTGGGCAGCCTGGGCCATGCTCTGCCACCCTCACACTGACAAACTTTGTCCTCATCTTCAGCTTGAACCTCCTGTGCTCCAGCTTGGGACCATTGCCCCTTGTCCTGGCATTGGACATCCCAGAGCAGAGCCTGGCTCCTTCCTCCTGACACTGCCCTTTCCAAATGGATCCCCAGGAATGAGGGCACCCCTCAGTCTCCTCTGCTCCAAGCTCAAGAGCCCCAGCTCCCTCAGCCGCTCCTCAGCAGGAGATGCTCCACTCCCTCCAACATCTTTGTGGCCCTGCTGGACTCTTTCAAGCAGTTCCTGTCCTTCTGGAGCTGAGGGCCCAGAACTGGACACAAGACTGCAGATGTTGTCACTAATGATTAGCTTTTGTTTGTCTGGGGTTTGATGGAGGGCACAGGTGACCACCTAGTCTAGGTGATCCTGCTCTGGCAGGGGTTGGACTGGATGATCTTTCAAGGTCCCTTCCCACTCCTGATATTCTGTGATAGTGGGTGGGTTCTATTAAAGGACGTTTGTGCCAGTTATCAAAAGGTCTAACTTGGACAAGACAGCATAATGGAGAACAGAGACAGTGCTTACTATCATCTGGTCGCCAAAACAAGCAGAGCTGGACCGCTACAGCTAAAAGAAGGCACCAAAGATGAGAGCACCTTTGCCAGTTTGACAGGTATGGGCTCACAAACACAGCACGTTCCTAACTTAATCCCGAACACACAGCAAGTTATTTGCATACCTCTTGTAACTGAAGAGACATATGTCCCAGTTGGTCCTGGCGCCTTTCTACGAGCTGTCTTTCAGCACGCATTTCTTGCTCTATCTCCTGAAGTCTTCTTTCTACCCGCTCTGATACCTTCAAAAGGAAAAAACAAAGCCCTGCAGGAAATTAGTGTATCTTTTACCACAGTGGCAAAAAAGTAAATAGAGCATGGGACAGAAACAAGAGAGAACACAACTTTTATTAAATAAGATTTAGAATGGGACAGAAAATAACTAGTTGTAGCAATAAGTACACTCCAGAAGTATTCAAGCAGGGAACTGACATGCTACCCTGCTAGCAATATCATCCTTTAGGTATATGCATATTTTTCTCTAGAGTGGTGGTTCTATTTAAGTGCTAAATGTCACAATATTGAGCCTGGTGCAGCCTAACGTGAAGCTGAAATATAAACATCTTAGCTTCTCCACCAAAGGCCTGATTAATCTCTGCAGAATCATTTCTTTCACACCTCCAGTCTGAAAAACAGACCAATATTTGCCTCTTTCACACGGAAATCTGTGAGTGAAAAGTAGTAAACAAGAGCTAAGCACATGAGAATGAGCGTTATAGCAGAAAATAATTACAGCACTTCAAGACTTTTCCCCAGTATTTTGTGAATCCATGTACGGACTAACAAAAACAGCACTAGTTGTTTGTTAAAGCAATTTGGAGTACAAACACAATAATTCAACCTTGAACTACACCACCAGAACTGCTTTAATTTCGCATTTCAAGCTGCTAGCAGACAGCACCCTCTCGTGGGCAGCAGATTCAATTTATTATTGTTAAAGTTGAAGCTAAGTCAGGAAAATACTTATTACCTGAAAACTAATTATTTTAAACAGTCTCTAGAAAGCAATAGATACATTACCAAATGGCAATGAGATAAAACAAGGGAAAAAAAACAAGGGAAAGTGCAGAGTCCTGCATCT
>NW_010207044.1:0-565 GCF_000695765.1 Mesitornis unicolor
CTTCCTCCACCCCCGTTGCTCTGAGTCTTCCTCACCCCCTGTACCTACCCTCTGTGGGCTGGGAGCCATGGCTGTGGGGCCTCCTGGCCTGGCTGAAACCCAGCAGATTCATCTCCCCAGTGGGATCCCTGCCTGACCTGCCTGGCCGCCTTCGATCTGCTGCTGTCAGCTGGGCCCAGCTGAGGCTGGGCGCCTTCGATCTGCTGCTGTCAGCTGGGCCCAGCTGAGTCTGGGCAGCAGAGCCCCCTCTCAGGCCAGGGGGTGGCATGGGGGCACCAAAATCTTCCCCAAAACAGGATCCTGGTCCTTGGGAGCACCCCAGCCTGGCAGGGCCAGGGGGAAGGCGACCCTGGAGGCTGTTTGGGAGGTCAACAGGGTGCAAACCCCAACTTATTTTGCAACCTCTCATCTCGAGATGCTCTATGCAGTGGGAGTGCACCCACCACAACTGGGGTGCAGCCACCACCCCAAAGATGAGGTCTTGGCTGAAGAAGCCACCAAGGTCCCAGCAGAGGCTGCTCAGAGTGGCCAAGTCCTGCATTGCCACCTCTGACCCCCAAACTGA
>NW_010207045.1:0-463 GCF_000695765.1 Mesitornis unicolor
CTTTTCTAGACCCGGTAGAATTTTACCTAGTGAAGGATTTTACATAAGATGTACAGGAATGGTTTTTATTATACCTACATCAGCGTAAATTATTCTAATCTACATATAAATCTCTATCTGCCTCTTCCTGATATTGTCACTTATGTTCACTGTTTTTAATGTGTTCATGTATAAGAACACAGCTGAGGAGCTTTGGTGGGCTGCGATGTCGTGTGCCTACTGTCAGGCTATGTGGGTCCCAGGAAAACCAGCTGGGACCCGAGGGTAGCCCAGGCATCTGTGTGGGGTTTGGGTTTTTTTTGGCCAGACCTTGGGGAGCAGGGCAGATCCCCTTGGTTGCACGATGGAGATGACAGACGTGCTTCAGGCAGTGCTTCTCACCAGCTGGAGCCCACAGCACTGTCCCAGCACACTTCCTGGGACCATCACCTATCCTACCACCCAGCATGGTCTGGAAACACAA
>NW_010207046.1:0-888 GCF_000695765.1 Mesitornis unicolor
ACCCCCCCCCCCAAGGGACCCCCCAACTACTAAGAACCCCTGCCCCAGAGACCCCCAAACTTCTCCCCAACTCTTGAGACCCATATTCCTTCTAAAGACATGGGCCAACTCACCTACTCACAGTGCTCAGCTCCCTGCCTCTCCATCGCCACTGGCACACAGCTTGTTCCTCTCCCTTCGAAAAAGCAACCTCAAACAAGTCACCTGGATCCTGAGGCAATAATCCAATTGAATAAAATATAATTCAATACAATACAACACAATACAAGAAGCAAAAGCACAACCCAATCGGCAATAAATCCAACCCAACAATCCATTGTCATCCCATCCAAGAGTCCAACTCAACAGTCAAATGCAAACCTGTCCAGCAGTCCAACCCATCTTTGACATTATTTAAAATATAAACCAAAAAACTTCTACCGCTTCGTCCCGCTTGCTCCTTGTCCGTGCTCTTCGTCCAGACACCGGTGTCTCCTTCAGGTCTTCCAGTACTACTGCAAGAGATTTTGGAAACTAACTTACTGAGAAAGCAAAAAGCTTCTACTGTGAAAGCAAAGTCTGCATCTTCCGATTGTCCCAACTGTTACGAACGGCGACTTTCCTCTCTCAAAGGCTCTCAGAGATGAGGCCCTGCTCCGCCATCTTTCCCCACCACAGGGCCACTAAGGTCCCTGTCCCTGCTGGCCCCGAGCTCTCTCCAGCCCCAGCCGGAATCGCTGCAGGCTCCCGCTGGGAACAGAGCCAGCCCCTGACTGTCAGCACACTTGGCCATCGGCAGCATCACCCGGGCCTTGGGACACACGGAGCGTCACGAGATGCTGACAGGCTGTGATCGGTTGCACACTCTGAAACGTTTTGTAAAACCACTCCAACTTTAGCAATTCAGCG
>NW_010207047.1:0-650 GCF_000695765.1 Mesitornis unicolor
AATAAAAAGAAAACCGTGCTTGCAAATTCCTTCGTCCTCCCCCTGCCCTCTTGTCACCGCGGCTGCAGAGCAGCATTGTTTTTAGTGCCGCGCAGAGTTTCAGTCCCAGCTTATTTTGCAATCTGCACGAATTGGGAACATTTGCTGTTAGCAATCTCCACATTTTGCTGCTTCTATTAACAAGTGTCTTTCCTACACTAAAATAAGTCAGCAGAGCTCTGCAGAAGTGAGCGAAGTACATAAAATACAAGAGCACATAGAGTAGGAGGTCCCTACAGAGTTTTAAACATCGTTCAAGCTGGAAAAGTTATAAGTGCCGTCTCTCCCGCAAGCATTTCAGATCAGAGGAAATATACTGTTCTTAAACCGGATAGAGTGGGGTTGTTTGCCCCTCTCTCTCTTTTTTTTTTTACTAGTAACCCTGTTATTTGTGGAGTCAAGCCAAGAAGATTAGTCCAAGCAAATCCTTTTTAACTGGAGAGTTTTGGTTGGGATGAGCCTTTCGTGAATAACTAATGTGACTTCTCCAGCAACTCAATACCAAGTGATTCTAGTGCTAGTCCAGTCAGGGATACTGCCTCCTTACTCTGATGGGAATGTACCGCAGCGAGGGGTCAGGATCGGCCAACCGAGAAGTCGCTGGGCGCGGG
>NW_010207047.1:681-1925 GCF_000695765.1 Mesitornis unicolor
CCCTCCCCCCCCCCCCGCCCCCCTCCGCTAAAAGTCATTGAACAAACAACGCCTTTAAAAAAAAATAAAAGAATGTGTCTTACAGTTGCCTACATTAGCTTAACTTATGCTCTAACTCATGGGGGGGGGAAGAAAAGGAGAAAAAAAACCAAACACCAAAAAACAAGCAATGGTAAGACATCCAGGTTGTGGTTCGAACGCGGTCAAGATAAGGGAAAAAAAGCCCCAAAACTAAAAATCAGTATTCCCTTGTGTCGAAAGGGGGCTCTTAAGAGTTGTTCGAGTTTTGGGGTTTTTTTCTGCATGGATAAAAAACCCCTTATTTAAGCATACTCTTCAGTGCAGGAGAGTTTACAACTGTTATATTTATTCACAAAAAAAAAGGAGAGGGGAGAAAATCCCAATATTAAAGGAACGTCTGGAAAATGACCACTTACTAACTTTCTAAAAATGTTAGCTGTAATTGTGAGGTTCCACATCATCTTTCCGTCAGGCAGGCGAGAGAAAAATCTGACCTAAGTTACCAACAAACTTTGAGCACTCATTCGGGAGCCGAGACTGGGAAAGTTCCCTCGCGATGCTGCTCTTCATTCATGCTGCATAATAGCAATAAATACCAAGAAACATGCTCTGCACCTTGGTACAAAGCAATCCCATGCCCACAGTTAACTTCTGTCCTGCTGGACCTTGGAGAGAGGTGTTTAACACCGCAGCAAACTAAACCGTGTCCGAAAGATAGAAACCAATTGTAATAATAAAGAAACATATCTGCGAATAAACAATCTGGTCTTACCTTGCACTGTGTAATCTTCCATGAAGCGGCACAGAAACATCGGGAGTAAGAGCATGCCCGGGTGGGTTCTCTGACTTAACATCCTCAGTACAGGGGAGAGTGCGGAAAACACAGAGACGTCGTGAGGGAGAGCAAGCTCCAGCCAGCCTGCATATGATCACTCTATTGAATGAATGTCAGGCTCTGAATGCAGTCTCTCTTTAAATCTATATGGGGGTCTCAGCTGTCTGTGGTGGGCGGTCTCCTAGTTAGCTAGCGAGTGAGTGCGCCTGCGCGCCTGCCTGGCGGTGGGGAAATTTAAAAAGTTCAGTGTGAATCAGGTGACATTTTCCACCTTCTGGAAATCCTCTCCAATAATCTGCTTTAGGTGCACGCACATAGAGGTACGTACCGGCGCGCATTCGCGCAGCCCCACGCCAGCCCTGCGCAGCGGAGACGCTGGAGCTGTTTG
>NW_010207047.1:2175-2517 GCF_000695765.1 Mesitornis unicolor
GTCTCAATCACGACAAGAAAGCTTATCTATGCAGTTGCAGATAAGCAGGCACTTCTTTATTGTGGTGCTGGGGAATCACAGAGGATGGATTCTCTAATTGTGCTCCGAAGTCCATACATTTTCACATCTTATTTATACATTTTTAACAAAGCGAAATCATACAAGCATGCATAAAATGATCACCTTTTAATTTGCCCTTTACCTTGATTGGTTCCCCACTATCATGCCATACTCTTATTGAATTACTGCAAAAGCTTACCCCTATATGATTTTGACACAGAGAGAGAAAAGAAAAGTTATGGCCTATTCTCCTCATACCCTTTCCAAGCACCTGTACACACA
>NW_010207048.1:0-21716 GCF_000695765.1 Mesitornis unicolor
AGACCAAGTTGCTCAAAGCCCTGTCCAACCTCTTTTCATATGGAAAAAAAAAAAAACAAATAACCTAAATTGTAACCTCTGCCACTAAAGTCAGGAATGTTATGTAATGCATTAAAAATGAAAACCTTTATCCAGCAGAGATCAATATTTTATATTAACATTAAAATAGGTGTGGTTTTACTACTTTCCACTGCTTTAATGATATTGTAGACCCCCAAGCAAAATGGAGAATGGTAAATCAGCATGACGTCTGCTTTATGTTGCTGAAATAGCTACCAAGAATAGTAATGAATGTGATCTCAGTGGATGCATTATAAAGCATATTCTAATGAATTTTCCCTTTTGAATAGCTGCTTGACAGATGAACATGGCTACATAAAGGGGAGAGCCAGGGGAATGAATGTATAGCAATGTCCGTTGTTAGGCTGTTGTTGCTAACAATATGTTCTTGCCTGTTTTACACTAACCCTTCCAGAAAACAATATTTTAGTAGAATGCAATGTACTATACCTTCTGATGTCCCTTCCAGGAAACTTGAGAAATGGTGAAGAGAAGAAAAAAGGCCTTCAAAAGAATAACTGATTAAGCGAGAACCTTTACAATCTTCAAAATACAGTGATTTTCATACAATTACTTCTGAGGATCAGGAAGTTTATTGATTCTCTGAGAGGGTTCCCTGGGGAGTTGCTCTAAGAGCTTCCCAGGATCTCTAAACTGTCGTATGGCAGTAATTCACCTCTTTCTCCTTCTCACAGAAGCCACCCCAAAACCTTGACACACAAACCCAATACCTTAATCTTTCAAGAAAATTTATTTTTTTTGTACTCCATGTTAAAAAAGTGTGAGGCTATATAGATTTTATGCCAGTTTTGCTGTTTGGTACTGACTTAGTTTAAAATTATTTTTACTGAGAGTGATGCTCAATGAACATAATACCTTGTTTTATAGACTGTTTCTTAGGATGTTCATATACTAACTTTCTCCAGCATTGCATGCTTTGATACCTGAAGAAGTTTTTTGTATTAAAATTGTGTGTTACAAGAGACAGAGACTTTTTTTTAATTCTGAAAATTTTAAACAGAGGTTTTTCTTTTTTCTCTTTGTTTTTAAAAGGAGCAGTATCTTAGCAGGTATGTGAGGGAAAGGATAAAGGATATGGATGTTGGAGTTTTTACTTAACTTATTGCTAAGAGTAGGGAAGTAGGCCAAAATAAAATGAGAACAAAGCTTACCATTTTTTTCTACCAGCCCAGGACCACCATGGCAGTGTGAGAAAACAGGTATGATTCAGACGTAGCACTTTTTCAGAGGGAAAATAAATAGAAGACTAGATTAAAGCATGCAATTGATATTGCTAGGTTTCTTACTAATTCTTCACAGACATCATTCCAAAGCCCCAAAGTCAAGGGAGGAGATAAGAGACAGAGCCACTGGTTGGCATTCATCCCAGGGACACAGCTATATGTAATCGGATTTAAGTAGTCTTCCTTTCCTGAAAACAGAAGATATAAAAGCAAAAAGTGTTTTCCCATCCTAGAACCTTTTTTGAACATTTTAGCAATCTAACAGTTATCTGTTTTCTTCTGTTCTGGGTAGTGTTGTGTGAATCATTAGATAAACGTCAGCTAAAATCTTCAAGACACAATTAAAACTTATATGAGGCATTTTAATAAAAAGATCTTTGTACACAAGAATTTCATTAAGGATGCAGAAGCAAGCTTCCTACAGGCGTATATGTCTGAACCTTGTTGGTTTCCACGCACATGGTTGCTCTGTTTGTTTCGGTATTTGAACAAATAAATGATAGTTTTAACCTCTTTTACTCTGACATTTGCTCTCCTTACTGACGTGCAGCTATCTTTTTTCTCTTTTCCTGTGTCCTGTAAATGCATGACCACTGTAAATTGTTTCTTGACAAGTACAGTGAGTGCAGTGAAAGCAGATGATGTGTTATCTCTTGAAAAGGTGTTTAAAAACACCCTGAAGCTTCTGGAAAAACTGAAGGCAGCTGGTTTGATCTTAAACTGTACAGTATAGATTTTCCTGGAAGACTTAGGCACATTGATGAATTATCTGTCTGGAAAAGATATCACCACTGATTCTTATAAAAATTAAGCGGTCTTTCTTTTTACAGTTTTGAAATGGTTTGTTAAATAGGGAGAAATGGCCACACCCACTTAGCCAATGAGTACAAGTTTTGCCAAGTGGGTTGAGCCTTAATAATATGGGAATCCTTGTCCATATACGGAGCCGATAGATGAAAATCATGTGCCCACACCAAACCCTCTCACAAAAACATGGAGAACTAGTACAGATAATTTTTCTTAGTGAGGTTGGCCGGTTTCAACAGTTCTTTGTGTGAGTCTAAATTTCAGGGGTCTGGTATTTGTCTGGGAAGTAAAAGAAGGCTATTAGGATAAGAACTGACTGCCTTACTTCACCGCCAGTGCTGAGGCCAAAGTATTAATAGATGCACCACATCTTTCTAGTAATTTTCCTCCACAAATTCTAAATGACCAAGATAATAATTCTCTCTCACTTACTTTCATGATTCTTTTATAGTTTTATAATAAATTTTCCCACTCTTTTTTTTCCTGCTAAATCCTACTTCTCCTTCTAATAAGGAACAGTAGTGGGATTTTTTTAAATTTATTTTTTTTTACTGAAAAAAAAAGACAGAAGCGGGACAAGTTATTAAAGCCCAAATTCACATGACTGTATCTACAGATATAGAAAGATGATCTACAAGTGGAAGACAATCTATTAAAGTGATATTTATGTCTTTTCACTTGGCTAAGATTTGAATTCAGGATTTTTGGGTTCTCTCGTAGTAAATGAAGACATCACTAACACTCAAAACAAAGCAAGGAACTGAACGACTTTGATAGCTTTGCAGTTAGAGGGGGAACCTCTGAAAAGATTTCCACATGGATTAGCATCTCTATGAAAAAAAGATAAAAAGAAATCCAGCAAAAAGTACACTTTGAGAAATTTGGGACATCTGTAACTCAGGCCCATTTCTATGGACCCATTTCTGTGTCATTTCTATGACAGGTTGGTGTCATGAACATGACTTGTGGAAAAAAGTGCAATATAGTTTTGGGACACAACATTTTTCAGGTTTCACTTTTGAAAAAATAATAAAAGATATAAGATTGCAGAATTATGACTGATATTTTTTTCTCCCTGGGGTAAACTATAGACACAAGCTATTTATTTATTTATTTATTTTATTTATTGGAAAAAACCCAACAACCAAAAAAACCAAAAAAACCCCAAAATCTCAGACCAGAGAATGGACTTTTTCAGGCAAATGTCCCTTTACTAAATTCCTGAATAGAAAATCCATAGACATAAACAGGAGTAATATGGAAACTCGGAAACTCTTCAATACCTTGCAAAAGAAAGAAATAGAAGCAAAGAGAAAGAAAACACCTGAAGCCAGCAGTCACACTGTCTTTTCCAATACTCTCCTCTTTCAGTCTCAGGACCAAGTCCAAATCTGTTAAAGAAATTGTTCAGTAAACACCCTTTGCAGAGGTGTTTGGTGCAGATCTCCATCCGTAAACAGCAAGGTTACTTTCACAGCTCAGACTGTACCTAGTGTGAGTGTGAAGCAGTTAAAGTAAACCTCTAAGGATCAGCATGAATTTAAAGTATCTTCCTTCTCTTTTAATGACCTCTTGGCTCACTGATTTATTTTCCAATCTGGATTCAGGTTTGGATTCAGTGCTTGGACTGAGGAAAATAGCAGCAACAGAAATTGTCCATTTATGTTTTCTTTCTTGTTCCTCCTTTTTATTTGTGATCATTCCTTGTCCCTTCCTCTTCCTACTGCAGCTCTAAGTGCAGATTTAATCGTTTCAAATGGACAAATAGATTACTTGACTTGATTAACCCTTTTTTTTATCTCAAGTCTGACTTTATTTATGAACTTTCTGCTCATTGTTTTTACTTTCAACTTCAGAAGCCTCAAGTTAGTTTTGCCTCAGACTCTGGCAGTTCATTATAATTAACTAATTTGTTATTTTTATTCGACATCTTTCTGGAACAAAGAAGAATGCATTCACTCTTTATGAACCACAATTTTGTCTGAAGTCTGTTATGAGATGAAGTCTGGGAACAAGAGGACCCAGCAGAGGTCTGCCTTGCTGGCAGAGGTCTGACAGATCAGTATTTTGTAAGACAATCTTTTGCCTAAAATCACAAGCTGTTCCAGCTGGCTTTCTTGACCGTGTCTATATGGAAAGGAAAAGGAGAAGGTCTGAGAACAGGCGTGCAATTTCCAAGCCTTGCATGTACTACTGGTGAGCACTTGGCCTTACCTGCATCTCAGTTTCCCTGCTACTTTTTGCATCTGCCAATGATTATTTAAAATCACTACCATGCCTCTACAGGACATATGAGCTGTGAGCTACTACTATATAGTAAGCTTTTGGAGCAGGCCACTGACGGAGGCTGAGGAGTTTGCAGTTTTTAAGAACAAGTTAGATATGAAATTGACTGGTTGTCAAATAATAGGACAAAGGGCAAAGGGAGTAAGCCTGAGCATAGGAGGTTGAACCTGAACATAAGGAAAAACTTCTTTACTGTGAGGGTGACAGAGCACTGGAACAGGCTGACCAGAGAGGTTGTGGAGTCTCCTTCTCTGGAGACATTGAATACCTGCCTGGGTCTTTTAATATAAAATGTTTCGGAAATATTTGGCAGTGTTTTTTGAGAAGAAGAAAGTTATTTTCATAATTTTTCTTCATCCTCACAGTGATAGAAAGAGGTTGTTACTACTCTGTGGAGGTGATATGTAGCACTAATTGGGGCGTATCAATGCACAAGGCTCATAAAATTATTTGCAGTTTTAAGAACTTAGTATCTCAGGGGGGTTGGGGTTTTTCTGAGTTTTTAAGAAAACTTACACTGCTAAGAGCTAGGGGAGAGAATGAGAGAGAGACCTATGCCCTCTGAAGGTCGTAAAATTTTTTTGAGAAAAAATAAATGTGTTTTTCTGTTCTTCTCAATACTAAGACTCAAAAATGTTATACGTAAAATAAACATACAGTTGCTTAGAATGCATAATGATGAACACAGGGTAAAAATATAGATATATTTAGGGCAGTCAAGCCATGTAGTAAAACAGATGTGTTTTATCTATCAGCATACTTGAAACTCCACCCTTGTGCTTTAGTTGTAGCAGAGGTAGATGTTGAATTAATGTAAGTTTATATATATATCTACATACACATGCATATGTATATAGCTGTCTAAAAATGTAACCTAAGTGCTTTCTTCCCAAATTGGATTCTCCTGAAAATAAATTAAATAATGACAAATCAGAGTTTCTCCTTAAGTTAAATTCTGAAATTCCAGTTTCATTCTAAGAATGCTGAATTTCAATTTTCATTGGCACAATCCTCCCAAGCCCACACTCATAGCTCTGCAAAAGCATTTTCCCTAGAATATCATATTTTGGGGATTCTCTGTTTATGAAGTGAGATCTTTGGCTGCGAATTGTGGTAATGCACAAGAATTGTTTACCATAGGTGTTTCTTGCCTGTGGCAGCAGCTACTGTGATCTTGGCTAGTGCATGATTTTCAGAACCCACGAAACGATGTACAACAGCAGTTCATTTTACTACTTCAGGATTTGTGAAGGTGATCTATCTAGCACAGATAAGAATGGACTCCATGGGATTTTCCTTGTACTTAAACTTTTGGTGGACAACAGTGATTGTAATTTTCTTCCCAACATCATTTGTATTAAAATTATTTAAGACAGATTTTGATTTGGTGCTAGCTGGGTGGGACATGACTCACAGCTACCTAAGGCAATGCCCTTCTCTTTAAAGTAGTGGAAATGACATTATCTTAGAAATGTACTTGGCACCAATTATCTTAAAAAGCCCAATAAAGATTTATATGTATAAACTGTACTCTAATACAGCATAGGTGTTAATGATACTTGGAGAAAATGACAAAGAAGTAGCTAATAGAAAATTCCTTCAGAGATATTTCAAATAAGCATGTTGGACTGATGCTAATTTGCTTCTCCATTAATGCACACCTGTAATAGTCATTATGTCACTCAGAAGGAAATTCACTCTGCTCCCATTGTGATTAAGTGGTATCTGACATCTTCTGCTTGTTCATTTTATGTCACAGTTCCATAAGGTGGAAGGTAGGGAAGCAACAGGCTTTGTGTTTTCATTTACTAATAGTGTTCTGTGAGACTTAGCAATATTTTCAAGGAAAAAAAACACCAAAACAAAACAGAGCAAAACACCTCCACTAGAATAGATATAAACCATCGCAACCTCAACATATACGTTTGTTTAAATGACAGTTCCCTTTCTTTCTGTTTTAAACCATTGTTTTTTGTTAGGACAAGCAATATTTAGAGCAGGCTGTGGCGGTTACAAAATGTGGTTGTGAATATGCCCACAGAAACTGGGTAAATTGGTCAAAAACCAAAGTTTCTTTTGATAAGTACTTTCTAAAGTTTATTTTTTTAAACATGTAATAAGAGTGGAAACTTGATTGCAAAGAAGCCTTCAGTGTTTCAGGATTTATAGGTCTGTGTTATTAGATACTTACATGTGGACACTTGCAAGTACAGAATTCATGTATGCGCAGACACGCCCAGACACTTTGGACCAAGCTATTTTTTCTGAGCAAGCTCACTAGAAATGATTGAATTTCCAAAAAAACAGAAATGCTTTCCACTTTTCCTAAATATTCTAAGAGACCAGTTTTGAGTTACATGCTTCAGTATACAGCAGAAAAATATTTTGCCAGTAAGTTTCTGAATCTGAGGTTTTCCCATATGAATTTTAATCTTATTTGGAAGATATGAAGTAGTGTTAATTTTACGTCAGGTATGTCAAAAACCTTCCTTCTTGCATTACTTAAAATAGCTTGGATATCATCCTTGGAACTGTTTCTGCAAATAATTCTAGGTAACTGCACCAGGGACTGTGGTGGTATTACTAGTTTTCTGAAATTGTTACATAATTTACTGACTTTTCTCATTATGTGGTACAGGGTGATATAATGTATGTAAAAATCTGAAATATGTTTATATCAAGAAAAATTGTATTTTAGAATAACTGGAGAATTTCCTTATTGTAACAGCCAATTGATGATCACCACAGAATATTCAGGGCTTAGGAGATTGACTGTGAGTTTCTTTGGAAAGATGTTTTTATGGAGAAATTGATATAGAATGTAGACAGAACGTTAGGACTGATTCTAGGAGAGCATTTATCCACAAAAATAATTGATTGTGTATATATATGTGTGTGTGTATTTATGTATATATATCTATATATATACGAAGATAATTTATTGTGTGTGTATATATATATATATAAAAAGCAAATCTCAGAAGGGAAGAGATTTCATCTTGTAAATGATGTAACAGACTTCTCAGGAGGGATGTTTGATGGCAGCAGAGATGTGGCAGTAGACAGACAAAGAACTACTGGAGAGAGTCCAGTGGAGAGCTAAGAAGAGAATGCGGAGACTGGAGCAGCTCTTTTATGAGGAATATTTTCCTATGTGACCTAGTCTAAGTGATCCTGCTCTGGCAGGGGAGTTGGACTAGATGATCTTTTGAGGTCCCTTCCAACTCCTAATATTCTGTGATTCTGTGATTCTGTGATCTCTTCCACATAGGACTCTGGGCAGCCAAAACCACATCACAGTGCTGGGACCTTTCTCCTGCTCTTGGACCAGCAGCAAATGAAGCTATTGCCTGGCAGGGTACTACCTTGGTCACTAGTGGGCTTCCAGAGGCAAAGGCAGGGCATTTATGTCTTGAAGAGCTCCAACAGACACCCAGTCACTGTGAAAGACGCAGTGCTCACACATTTACTAGGTGCTAATTTTTTGTCATCGTGTCAATGTCTGTTGAACTTTTAAGGTTCACACTTGTTTTATCTTTTTTTCTAAAGGTAAAGGTCCAAATATTTACCACTGGATATCCCAGTTCATTCATTTCTGTTTTCCTTTTTGATTAAGCAAATCCTCTACTTCCTCACCTCCTTTTCTCATAGTTTGCCAAGCAAAACAAAACTAAATCAAGTCAGAAAACCCCCGAGGAAAATAAAATTACATATTTCATGGCCTGAAATGAATGGATCATCTTTAGTGGCACAAACATAATTAAGCGTAAGTACGTAGCACAGAGAAGTGGCAAATCATGCCTCAGAAGCATGGTGTGTTCTACCAGTAACCAAGAACCATGCAGGTTCTTTCTTTTGAACAAGAGAAATCTGGTAGGTAAAGGCTAAAATAATAAAATTATTTCTCAGAATCTTAATCTACACAAAACTTCCAAGTGTAGTTACTAGAAATTTGTATGATCTGATGTTATGGCTTTGGAGAGCATTCAACCTTGATTAGTGGGCCTGTTAGGAGGACTGTGACCAATGGAGCTTTGTTGGTCTATAGTAGCATTCATGTCTCCAAATCTAGAGGGACTAAGTAGTAATACTATATTTTCCTCAGCTCTTAGATTAGCAGAATATGACATAGTTGGATAAGACAAAAGTAGAACCCAATTTGTGATTTCTGTTGAGTAAACCCAGTTAATTGAGCTGTCCAACTTCTTAAGAAGATTCAATTCTAGAAGTAAGGATCTTGAATTATAGCCTTGTTTTAGAGGTCATACAGGCAATGGCTTTTTTAATAAAAAGATTATCTGTTTTATTTATAGTGGGAAAACTATGTGAGTTGTTGACCTTCTTTGTAAAATGTTTAAACTTCCTGTCTTTCTGTATAAACCAATATAGCAAGGTCAAACATTCTGTAGGAGAGATACATGGAAGAGGAAGTTGGCAGTAGATAACAGAAGAGCCCTCTATTGAAGGAAGAACTTGAAGGAGTGTTTGGCACAAGATGAATAGGAGAGGGCTCCATGCAAGGAAGATCAAATTATTAAGATTGAAAGTAAAGAAGAAAGAGGGAAGGCTCTGCCTGTCAAGGTATGAAAGACCCACAAGGTTTAGGGTATGAACCCACATCTGGGATGTCTGTAGACAGCAATGATATGAAACCTGGAAAGAAAAATTACAGAAGGCGAGCGTGCAACTTTCTGGGGTTATTTGGATGGTGTTTTAGGATTTATATGCCACTGCTATTAACAAGTGTATCCTGATAACACCAGCTTTCAGAAATATGTGGGATTGCCCATTCCCAGTAGATCAAGGTTCAGTAAAAAGACAATAAAAGGATTTGCCATGTAGCAATCACTGAAACAGACATTCCGTCAGCCTCTCTGCAGATGAGTTTTCCAGTGGACCCACTTCTTTTCCTTGTTTGTTATTTCACAATCATTTGTAATATGTTAAATGCTATTGAAATCACTCTGCCATGAAATTAAATTTTTAGTTATTTCTGTGCTGCCACTCTGAAGTTGTGGCTATGGTTATTAGAACTAGCAAGAAAACCAAAGATGATTTTACCTACTAAATATTCAGTAATATGCTGATATACCACAGCATATACCAACCCATTTTGGATATAGTAAATTACAAAAACACCAGTACTTTAGACAAATTATGGAATTTTCTGAACATCTTAAATGCCTACTTACCTACAAAGCACTGTAACTCTGTCAGTTTGGGACAGATCACATTATTTTCAGAGCATTAATTGGTTGTCATCAAGCTGCAGGAAACAATAGTAATATCTTTTAAAGCCTAGGAAGCATTTTCAAATTGTTATTTGCAAAAATAGTGTTCAACAAAAGCCTGCATTTTGGACAGAAATGTTCCTATGGTTCAGCCAACTCTATTTGTTACACTGTTGTGCTACCCAGCATTATAATGATCATACAGTTCAGTTGTGTTGTTTATTATCTTCTTGGGAATCTCTCAAGAACTTTTAAAACAAAAATAATTGTCTATCATCCTAAAAAAAAGGAGATCTTGCAGTGTAATTTGCACATATGTGTTCTTCCTGTAGGGAACCCTGACACATGCAGTATTGAGAATTAGATGAGAGGAAATGAAGGTGGTTTTTCGCAGTTGCTGAGAATCAGCCATGAGCATAGCTAAGTCCAGACCAAAGAACAGCTTAAATCTTCATGATTATTCTCCAGCAAGAAATCATCGCCCAGCATAATGGTGCAAAGGGCACTGCTAGACACTGCTTCTGCGGTAGGGAGTCCACATGCAGCCAGCATCTGACCTCAGTCTCTCTCCAAGAGACTGTCTCCTAGCTCTAAGAGGTATTCTATGATTTTATATTTTTTTTTCAGTTCAGAGAGCATAAAATGCAAAATGTTCCAACAGAACTAAAAACATTAGTGGTGCTGGGATTCAGGCATTTTCACCAATTTGTGTTATGGTGCCGATAAGGCTTTAGAAATGCACAACTGTTGTCATGTCCTAACTCCACAGTGCACTGTAGGGGCCATAAGAGTCAGTGTTGCTTTGGCTGCCTTTCTGACACCAATTCTGGCATCCAGAGTGAATTTCAGTAACTATCAGATTCCTCAGAAAGTATAGGAAACACTCCCACACTACAACACAAGATAGTCTGGGCTTTTGGTCACTCGTGGAAGCTGAGAGATCAGTCTGAATCATTTCAGGCAGAGAGGCAAGGTGATCCATGATCTCATACCTGCTTCTTTGACTTCCCACAATTACCAAGGAGTTTACCTCTCACAGAATCACAGAATATCAGGAGTTGGAAGGGACCTTGAAAGATCATCTAGTCCAACCCCCCTGCCAGAGCAGCATCACCTAGAGTAGGTAACACAGGAACATGTCCAGGCAGGTTTTGAATGTCTCCAGAGAAGGAGAAGACTGTCAGTGGCAACAAGAAGTAAAAGAAGGAAATTACAGGTAAAGAGGTTCCCACTGCATGTTGCATAAAGACCATTTTGGCAAGCATGCTCTGTGAAGAAAAAAAGAGAATGAAGGAATATCACATGGCGATTTGCATTGCAGATGTTCTGGAGCTAAAAACTTTAGAGCTGAACCCAATCTTATCTTTTTATAATGATGTTTAAATTGAGTGGTTGGATTCAAGCCTATCGCTGATTTATATGTATCTTGCACACCTATATATATATGTATGTATGTAGGTATGTATTTAACTATTTAACTATTTAACTATGTATTTCTACTATTGGCAGCTTACTTTCAAAAATATTAACAATGCCTGGCACTTACATACAGTTAAAAATATACTGAGCTAATATAGACGTCATTTAGCCTAACATAATATGTTTGAAATAAACTATCCCAAGAAGTATTTTTTTAAATATGGCAGCTTTCATATTTTTGTCTGAAGACAGAAGCCACTAAAGTCTGAAGAAAGAAGCCACTAGAGGCCACCATACACCCCAGAAAAATGAGGTTTATTTCCCAGGGGAAAATCTTAAAACACATTCCACTTGTACATAATTGACTTCACCTTTCTCATGAGGTTTATTTTCAAAATTTGCAAAGAAAAGGTTTTCTTGTAATTAGGTTTTCCTTCCTGTTGCATTAATTTCCAGTGGCACAGTTGTGCACATGTTCATGACTGAAGGTTGTGAAACACTAAATGGCAACCTCATTTCAGAAAAGGTGCTTTCTCTGTGATTTCCTGCTGGATAAAATGAACAGTGTTCAACATTAGTTTAAAAAAAATGGAAAATAGCAAAATAATCTGCCTTCGGTTTTCAAATAGATGCCTTTTGAGAGAAGATCATACTTCTTATTTTAAAATAATAATTTCTATCAAGTTGTAATTGAAGTTATGATATGTTGGAATTACTTTCATTGGAGCTAACTCTTCACTTGAGGTCTTTAGTTATTTTCAAGAAAAATGTTCTGTTCAGTCACTCAGCTAAGTACTTATAATATTTACAACTTCTGCAGGAATTACAGTAAAAATAATATTTTGAAAAGTTGTCTAGTTTCTTTGGCAGAGGCTGCATGTACATAATTTTCCACCTACACCCCTTCTCTTTATCCACACTTTATTCCCAGTTGAATAGTAATTGCCAGTACAGAGCATCCTGTAAGACTGAGTCCTTTGTTAGTGTTAGAAACAGGAGAACCCTGAAATCCTCAGTGGAAAGAGTTTGTTTTAACCAGTAGACCATTTTGATTTATTTTACATATATATATTTTATATATATATACACAGCCCATTAGATACCTGGGCAGATGTTCTGTCCATGTGTACTGATATGATTCTATTGGACCCAGAAAAACTGACTGTATAGATACCCAGAGCCCAACCAGAAAGGTTCATGGTTACCTTCATATTTGTCTATGAGTTTCATGTGAGAAATGTAAAGCTATATCAGCAGGTTTCTAATACAAGCTACTAGAATTCAGATTCCAACTATTTTTTTTTCTTTTTCCTGTTTCCATTTGGGATCTTCTATACAGAATACTGGGTTTTCCATTCTCTAAATGTTTGCATTTAAGGCAAGTTCTTAGCAACAGCACAAAGTTTTAAAATACCAATTTGTATCAGTTAATATTCCTCAATTAAAATCATGTGGCATTCACTGGAGTCATAATGAGACTCCTATTAAAATGAGGTTGAATATTGCACTTTTACATTTCTTCCCTTTCATATGCCAAAGTAGTTGTTTAGCTGAAAGCAGCCTGCCTTTCTTCTGGTTATTCCTTGATCTCTGTGTTTAACCAGCTGAGGTGTCTGTGCTGCTTTGCAGAACCAAACAGCCTTCAGTTGCCATTGCCTTTCTGGAGCAGCCTGGGCTCAAAGCAGAGTTTATTGCAGAGGCAAATAAATACACTTATGCTATGATTGATACTGGCAGTGCATATCAGTTTCAGAGTTTGATCCTTTGACAGTGTGAGACAGTTGAAGAGGGTGTTAAATTTTGTTTAATATTTATTGTCTTTGTCCTTGTTTAAAAACAATTCAAAGCATGAAGTTATTGAGAGATTTTAGATCATATTGAAGGTCTGAATCACTTATCAGTTAAATCACTGGTGATCTCTGTAATGTAGTATTCTCTTGTTCTTGATCTGTGCTCTTGCAGGCAAAATTCACTGGTCAAATATAATGAAAACAGACTGCATGTAAGAAGAGTGGGTGATTCATGAGAGGTATAGAGATCAAATGTTGTTCTTGCATGTTCTTTATTTTCTGAAAAGTCGGAACCTCAGTGTAAGATGATAGAGTAAGAATAAGAAATATTAAACTGTTGCCAACAGTAATACCCCAGGACAATTATGTACTGGTGAATTCTGGCGTAAGATATTGATCAAGACATAAATCATCATTGGGGGTAGAAGAAGCATTGATGATTTATTACAGAGTAAACCCTGCTCTTCAGTGGGATAGTGCCATCTATCACAAATGGTGTCCTGGATTTTCAAAGGATCCTCTGGATCTTAGGCATCAACTTTTTGAGAGGATTCAGCAAGAACTGTTGATTGTACTCCCTTAAGAACTAAAGGTTGCTTGCATATTGGGAAGTGAATATACGTAAGGGAAAAAGATCTGGGGTAAGAGCTCAGTATCAGTTACTCCATCTGCACATGTGGAGCTGTATTCTCATTCCTTTGCTCTCAAGCACAAAACGTACTAGAAATTTGCCGCCCTAGCTGAGTGTGTTGTCTAATTACTAAACCATAAATGATAATCAGCAACACATAACTGTCATGCTGGTGCCAAATGTCGAGCTCAACAGTATCTCTCTGTCAAGGGGATACTGCCTTGAGCAACAATTATGACTTGTGTTTTATGTCTTCCTCAGAAGAAAATGCTGTTAATTTATGGGCCCATTGGGAAGGAAATGTCAGTGGCTCCAAGACACAAAGGCCACTTTCAAAACTGGTATGTTTGCTTTTTGCTGATGTTTTAATTTTCAGTGCAAACAGCTTTGATCATAAGTCTGTAGCCAACTTATTTTTTTTAATGGATTTTATTATGTTTGTCAGATTTCACCTTTTAAACAATAGGGATGAAAAATGTATTGTCTTATCATCATTTAACTTTGGAATATGTATTTTTAATTTTTGTTTTTTATACAAAGATGCCATTTTTCTGAGGCCTAAAGTATTATATATTACAGAATTTGGTGAAATTTCAGCAACACGTTTTCTTCTGAGTTTTCAGACCTCTTACAATGTTTCCATACTTTATTCATAGTATCTCTGTTTAAAAATAATGAATTTATAATGTTAGACCAGTTTTGAAGAGTTTTGAAAAATCAAACCAGAATCTGAAGTTAAGCTAAGCTGACATTTCGGTTGTTTTTGTTTTGGTTTGGTTTGGTTTGGTTTTTTCCTTGTTCAAAGAAAAAAAAACACCTACATGGATTTCATATGATGTTAAATTAGGAGTCTCTCCCAATCCTCAGTTAAGCAAGTAACTGAAAGTTTACTCACTGCCATAGTTTTACTCTCTGCCAAAGTATAACTTTTCCAGTGGCACCTTCCATTCCTTGATTCTTTGACTCAGCTACCTGCAGACGGCTTTTTGAGATGACCTTTACTTAGGATATAATTTTTGAGTGAATCTTTTATTTCTCCTTCACATGAATGTATAACTTCTGTTAAAATCAGCAGTACTTTTTTTCTTTCTCTCCTCTCTACTTTCCAGTGACTACTCAGCTCATTTACTTCCCTGTTATACTCTCCTTTACTTTAACTTACCTGTCTGCTTTTGCCTCCTTCAGTTCTTCTGGACCGATGTTGCATGTTTCTATTATAGAATCATAGAATCATTTGGTTGTAAAAGACCTTTAAAATCATTGAGTCCAACCATAACCTGTCCACTACTAAACCATATCTCTAAGCACCTCATCTACTCATCTTTTAAATACCTCCAGGAATGGTGACTCCACCACTTCCCTGGGCAGCCTGTTCCAGTGTTTGACCACTCTTTCAGTGAAGAAATTTATTCTAATATCCAATCTGAACCTCACCTAGTGGTGATCCATTTCCTTTCACCCAACTGCTTGTCACTTGGGAGAAGAGACCCACCCCCCACCTCACTACAATCTCCTTTCAGGTAGTTATAGAGGGCGATAAGGTCTCCACTCAGTCTCCTTTTCTCCAAACGAAGCAATGACACTTGTGCTCCAGACCCTTCACCATCTTCATTGCCCTTCTCAGGCCATGCTCCAGTGCTTCAATGTCCTTTTTGTAGTGAGAGGCCTAGTTTTGCTGTTTCTCATTGCAACAAATTGCAGAGATTTGATGTGAGGATCAGTGCATCATTTTGCATCTGTGACCCCAGTAACTAACTCTTCCACACACTGTTTTACCAGACACTGGCTCTCTCCTCCCCTCCCTGCCCCTTCTCTTCCTCCCTCCACTGTCAGGGCTGTTCCTGATGGGTGAGATGACCCCTTGACCCACATGCAGCAAGCTGGAACTTCCTTTTTCACAATCCTAGGAAAACATTCCTCTTTCACAATTCCCAGAGGAAGTTAATGAATTATAATAATGGAGGAAAAGGAGAAAAAGCTGCCAGTTGTTTCCAACTCTGGATATTTTGTTTGCAAGGAGGGAGGTTACTGTACTATTGAGAAAGGATGCTGTACTATTCTGAGATCTCAAAACAAGAGGAGGATAAACAATTTTTTATTTCCATGTTTACAGATATGGGAGACAATCTGTATCATTGGTCCTCTGGACTCAGAAACTTATGAACACAATCTGTGTTCATTTGGAGGTTTAGGGTTGTACTTTGGGCTGGAATAAAATGCACACTGACCTTTACAAGGTTCTGCCACCTGTTTTTTTTAAGACCACATCTCAATCATGTGTGCAGGGTCTCTGGAGTGCGGGGTAGGGTAGGGGGCTTGTTGCCATCACTTCTCTGCTCTAGCAGGTTGCCTGCAGTCTGTCAAGATGCCATTTCTCTGGCAGAGGCAGGGAACTGTGAAACACTAAGAATCTAACCCTGCCAGCACCCCTCTGGCCCCAGCCCCGACCTCAACAGCCTGGCTGGGGCCACCTGCCCCAGGGGCTGCCCTGGGACTCCAGCTGTCCCACAGAGGCTATGGCGCACAAGTGTCTTCTGCAGAGACCTGCGTTCCTCAGCACATTGGATGCCTCTATATTTTGCTATTAATGGTATCAGAGGACTGATACTGAGCTGATAATGCTGTTTCTGTGTCCATGTAGGAGTACATTATAACACTCAAAGCAAAAGAAAGCTGGATAGCAGATGCATCAATGTTGTGTGTACTACAGATAAGTGCTACTAAGACAACTTACTGTTACAATTAGACATGGAGTTTAATCTCTGGTACATTAACATGTATGAACATCACTTCCAGAGTTTTAAATAGGGATGAGAACCTGAAAGGTAACTGTTATGCTTTACATTTTGTAGAGCAGACGGATCTGAGATACAGATCAGCTCTTTCTTCTTCACAGGATGTGGCTGGACATTGCCTTCTGATGGGAAGTAGAGAATGACTCTTTTGTTTTCCTTTGCTTCTGCACATAGCATTTGCTTTTGCTTTATTAAACTGCCTTTATCTTGACCCACAAGCGTTTTTTTTTTTCCATCTTATTTTCTCTCCACCCCATTCTGCGGAGGAGAGGAGTGATAGAGCACCTTGGTGGGCACCTGGCATCCAGCCAAGGTCAACCACATGCAGAGTGTACATTTATATCACTAAAACCAAAAGAAAGCAGGGTAGTAGATGCAGCAACGTTGTGTGAGCTGCAAGTAAGTGCTAACAAGACATCATTCTTACTAACAATTAGACATAGAGTTTCATCTCTAGTCTGTTAACATGCATAAACATCACTTCTGAGAGTTTTATATGGACTTGAGAGCCTGAAACAAAGCTGTTTTACTTTATACTTTGTAGAGCGGATGAATCTGAGACATAGATCAGCTCTTCCCTCCCATTTTGTAAAGTAAAAAGTTCAGCATTTTTCTCCCTTTTTCCACTCAGCCCTATGTAAATCAAAATTGATTTATCAGTTACATATCATTATGGACAGCCTTGCAGTCAGGTTTATTCAATTGCTGTCAGAGTAGCATGCTGTTACCTATCCCTCCTGCACTGTGAATGTCATACCCCCATCAGAGAGCCTGCTATCAGCAGCTGGGACTCATCAGGTATGCTGTCGTGTCCAAGCAGCCAGTAACATGACCTCTCCCAGGAGAAATGGATACTGTAATGTTACTTGATTCAGCAGGCCAAAACTGCTTTGGCTGCTCCTGTATTAAAGAAGAAATAAATTGTGAGGCTCTTTCAAATGTCTGCAGGTCCCTGAGAAAGAAGTTATCAGATAGAAAAAGAAAAGATTAAATATCTTAATGCAAAAAGCATGAAGGCAAGACAGTGAGACAAAGTTACAAAGTAATTATTTTTTTACCCTTTTTTTTTCCTTATTATGCCTATATGCATTTTTTTTTTGTGATTCTGTACTCTTTTCTAGAAAAAGCCACCTGCGTTTATATCTGACCAGCAGAGGTTATAATGATAAGGATCATCATCGTGACTCTGATGACTGCTTAAAGCATCTGCTTTACACTGATCTATAAGCTCGTGTCAGAAAGAATAACCTAAAATTAGCACTAAGATATTGTTTATTTAAGTAACACTGAATAAATAAAAACACAAGGGACAGAAGTAAGAAGTGGCACACGAGCAAATAACAAATCCATTAATCCATCTCTTAGTTCTTGACACCTCAAACTGAAGATGAATGTTGCTATTTAGAAAAGTGTTGAACTAATGAAATTCTGCTGTTGAACACCATGTCCATAACAAGCTGTTGAGATGGCATGATCTTGTTATCAGCTGAGGAGAAAACTGTGATTCCTACACATTTTAGCTGGCAAACAGGATGAACTATGTCAAGCTATGTACATTCATCAATGCTGAAGGTTTACATACATTTGTACCAGACTGTCTGTACCGGGTAAATTTTAATACAACAAAGTGACGTGAAACTTTCCCCCTCAGTTGTAGAATCATAGAACCATAGAATAGTTTGAGTTGGAAGGGACCTTAAAGATCATCAAGTCCAACTCCCCTGCCATGGGCAGGCACAGCTTCCACCAGATCAGGTTGCTTAAAGCCCTGTCCAACCTCACCTTGAACACTTCCAGGGAGGGGGCATCCACAACTTCCTTGAGAAGCCTGTTCCAGTGTCTCAGTTAAATAAGTTTGATGTGTGGTTGAGTTGAACTGGTAAAAGATTAAATTAAAAAAGTGTTCCCAATGTTATTTGTAGTCTGGAGAAGATTTTACACTAATAAATTTCACACGTTGCATGTTTTTTTGTGGAACTGCTACTGCGAATGCTATCCCTTATGAATCCTCAAGGTTTAATTCTGGATTTTGGTCTCAGAGCAGTGATGAGCCACCTAAAAGCCAGTGCCAGGCTGGTAGGAATGGGTAAGCGCTTTAGAGTAGAAAAAAGGTGGGCAGCCTGATCTGGCTAGGTAGAGAGTAACTCTCAGGCAAGAACGGGCGTAGAGAACTGAAGCTCTTCAGCATTGCTTCACAGCCTTGGATGAAGACCCTGACAAAAACACGTGAACAGTTAGATTTAATGACATGAAAAAGAGCCACAAAAAAGTGGCTATTTGATCTTGAGTGCTATCCCAGCACTATAGAAAAAATAGTGTTGGACAAGATTCGCAGAAGGTGTATGGTAATTCTAATTTTTCCTTCTTATCCCTCAGAGGAATCTGTACATATGCTTGTCTAATCTGCTTGTAAAAGACATCAAGTAATTGAAACAATATAACCTCCTTACATATTTTATTCTTTTTATCTCTCCATATTTCTAGGAATTTCTTCCTAGCAGCTAACCTGAGTCTCTTTGTAGCTGAAATCTATGTCATCTTGCTTCTGTCCATGAACCCAGAAAACAGATTTTTTTTCCTTACTTCTTTACAGAGTAATGTGAAACAGTTTTTGCTTTATTGCGAACTATTTGATGTCTTCCCACAGTTTTCTGTTCTCTAGTCAAAACAAGCCCATTTTCAATCTTTTTGCTCTAAATCAGATTTTCTAACTCTCAGATCAATCTCTTTTATCTTCCTTAAGTGTTGTGTCTAAAACTGGACACATAATTCTAGTTAAGACTGTAGCAATGCTGAATTGACTGAAGAATTACTTAACATTTCTTATTTTTTTAATATATCTCAATATGCTGTATGTCTCTCCTACAACAGCATGATATGGTTGACTTATGTTAGGTCCACATGTATGTCAATATTCTCTCACAAAGAACTGCTAACAGCTTGTTTTACATCTGTGTTTCTGCTGTTGATTATTTCTTCATGAGTGTATAATCTTGTATTTGTTCTTATTGTCTCATTTTTTTCAGACTACTTCTCCAATCTGTCAAAATCAATTCCTAATCCTGTCTTCTGGTTATTTTGTCATCCTACTGTCTCTTCAAATAATCTGTAAATTTTACAAGCCTTTATTTTCCATCATCTAGGTTCTCAAAGAAATACTAAAGAGGACTAGAACCAGAAAAAAATAATCACCTATTATATACCCTTTTATTTTGTTGGATTTGATGTTATTGATGTTTATTAACAATAAGACATCAATCTAGAATGATAGTTTGAAATCTAAAAGTGAAGAGGCTTGAGGTATATTGCGTACTCAGGAAAAAATGAAATCTCTAGAAGGTCAGACTTCATTTGAAATTGCACAAGCAGGAGGAGTTCTCTGAGACATTCCTGTCTGACCCTAAATTAATGAGAACCATGTTAACAGTGGCACTTTGCCAGATCTAATTATAACAGATCAGATAGTAATTGGAATTAAAGATCTAAAACTACAGATAGGACTTCTGGAAGATGCAGACTTAAGCACATGCAAAGTTTATGTCACTCTGCATTAATCTGCAGAAATTGCTTAAAAGAGGCTGAAAGTACAAGAAGGAAAGCAAGATGTGGGTACGCCAAGCAGATTAAGCAGTGGAACAGGCAGTTGGAAGACAGATTCTATGAAGTAGAAATGCTCAGATCAAACAGCAAGAAGTCAAAAAAACAAAGTGCACAAGAGAAGGGAACATGCAGGCCCAAATGGCGTCTGGAATTCGGAAAACATTGTAAGAACACTGAGAAAACTAACCACTTAAGAAAAATTCACAAGCCAGAGCAAGAGCAGCAAAAGCAGGAAAACACAGACTCAAGATGCAAGTGGAGTGTGGCAGTGCAGAACACAATGAAGAAAAACTGCATAGGAAACCTGAGTGGCATCCATCTCATCCTTCTGCCGTAGCTGAAAAAGCAAATGATATCTTCTAAGCGAGATGCCTAGGTTGCCTCGGCAGGGCATTGTGGAGCTCAGTATGATTGTATATAAAATGGAGAAGGTGAGTAATAAACAATCATTCTTGTTAGCAGTTGTAAAATAATGAGAGAATTTGGAAACCAGCGCAGAAAAGAGTGAGAAAGGCAACTGGTTGTCAACATTTAAATTCAGGAGCAGCAGAACTGGAAACAGTTCAAAAATATGCTGCTATGTTGTCCAGAGGAAGCTGCAAATAATGGTCAGAGACATCTAGTTGTGCTAACAGCCTAGAGGAAAAGGTAACTGCAAGCCAGACAGACAAGAATCAGACACTAAGTAGCACAACAGACTTACTCCCCTTTCTTGAAGCATTTGGCATTTATCCCAGTTAGAAATGTCATGAAGCACAAGATGGAGCTTTGATCAAATCCACTGTGGCTATGCTGGTGTCTAGAGACACGAGAGCAACAGTAAGTGAAATAAACTTACAAGTGTTTTGGGAGATCAATAAGAGTGGGCAGTCTCCCCCAGGAGCTTATGCCAATTGCTATTTGTAATGACACAATTTTCAGTTGTGAAGCAAGTTATAGGTTATACATTACTCTTGATGCTTCTACAGGGAGTAGGTGGATAAACTGAGGTGGTTGGATACAGAGGATGTGTCCAACCAAGAGGTGAGATCAAGAACACTGGTCACATTTGTAAAATGCTGTTCCTACTTTAAGTCTTGCTTAAACTTGCCTTCTTTTAAGATCTCAATTGATATATTGGCCATTTACATAAATAAACCATACTCTTTATTTTGTCACATCCTTCAACATTCAGCTGACAGACAGCTCAATTCAGCTGGAACCTAAGCAAAAGAGTAGAACTATTAAGTCAGCATCTTACCTTGGTCTGAGTTAAGGATAATTTCAGTATTATATAGTGTAAAATCAGTCTAAAGTGTCAACTAAGCTAATGGGCCTGTAAAGTTTTGGGTCCACCAAGACTGTTAATGATTCTATGGAATTTATAAAATTTCATTCCATGAGCTACCTTTCCACTTAATATCAATACCTCAGGTTTTATCAGATTATGATAATGAGATTATTATTATGAGAAAATGCAGTTTGCTCAAGAGTTTCACAGCTCTCTCATAAAAATTTCCTGCATAAGCATGTGGAAGAATCAGTGACATGATCAGGTTTTGTGCAATGTCACAAGTCACGCAGCCAAAATCTGTTTTATTGTTGCATAGTGGGTCATACTTGCCTCTGGAACCTCTTATCCAATGGAAATATATGGAACATTTCTGGTTTTTACTCTTACTACACATCCAAATTAGCTTAACGTCTTGGAAAACAATCACAAGCTAAATTGCAAGCTATATAAAAGAGTAAAATGTTTACTGACCTTAGTTTGGTTCTATGTTGCCATTTTATCAGTCTTGGCTAAAATTTCATGTCATAACCACAATATTGGTCAACAAAGCTAATCACAGAATCACAGAATCGCTCGGTTG
>NW_010207049.1:0-12863 GCF_000695765.1 Mesitornis unicolor
TGAGGGCGTGTGGTCTTGTGGTGTTTCCCTCCCCCCTGCCTTCCGCCCTCCGCAGTTATGGTGGCTTTGCTGCAGGAGGGAGTGATGGTTGACGGCGATCCCTGAGGGTGTAACGGGACCCTCCCCGCCTGGAGGGACCCACAAGCAGCTGTGAGGGGAGTGAGGCACAGCCGCACCCTTGCTGGCCCGGTGATGGCGGGAAACAGCGCGAAGCCGTTTGACCTGAGGAGAAACTACCGTGTGCCTTCCCGCAGCTCTGCCGAGGAGAAACAATGTCCCCACTTTGATTTCTGGACCGTTTGCCATGTAGTTCCTGTTACAGGAGGAGGCACCTTGATAGCCAGCCCCACCTGTTCCAAAAGAGCGATGGCAAATTGTCATATTTCTAACTGAAGAAGTACCCCCCTACAAAAAAGCAACTAACCAACCAACCAAAATATAGCCCTAACAGCGATCTTGTAAATCCTCCTGTTTCAAATGTACTGCTGTGGTCTGTCATGTGTGAACTCAAAACAAGCACAAGCATTCGACTCAAGTGGATAAGTAGTACTTCTGTAGAAAATATTTATCTAAATCTGTTGGTATTTTGACAAACTTTACTTGCCTTTTGGAGAATCCCAGGAGGGTCATTCACAATGAATCTAAATCTTGCTCAATGCAAAAATACCTAAGAAAAAATATTAACATCTTTAGCAGCTGTCGTGGAGACTTAACAAACTGACATTCTGACATTTTTAATTGTTCCTTTGAAACATTAATTTTGCTAGTGTAGGAATAGTAAGAGATCAGTAAGACATAGTAAGAGATGCATTTGAAGAACAACTGATTTGAGGCACATGTAATACCTCTGAATGTAAAAGTCCCAAAAGCATACGTCTGTTAAAGGAAATTCATAACTTACCTGTGGAACTCTCTGGCATGAGATTTCTTTGCTGATAAGAATTTGGTGGCATTTTACAAAAAATAAGCAATCGTAACTGATAACAAGCAAAGCTATTTCATTAACTGAAGCAAGAATTACGTATTGGTTGGCTTGAACTCTAAGAAGCCTGAGTTTAGAGCCCTAGTATTTAATTTCTAGTATTGCTTAAAGGTGCTTAACAAAAACAATCGGTACTCACACAAAAATGAAGCCAAAGTTGTTGTAATTCCTATGCAAAATTGGATTTTTTAAAAGGATTTATACAGGCTGTGTAAAACCTTTGCAAGGAGCAAGCTAAAGAAGGTTGTCCCATGCATTATGGCATGCCACGGTTGCAAACACACTTTCACTTGTGCTGATGTTCTTCTAGACCCTCTCGTCTCACACAGTGGGCTAATTTTAGGAAACTCCTTAAAGAAGACACGGCCTTGCGACCTGTGCCACCTGGGTGCAATGCTGGCTGAAGCAGAACGCATATGCCTCATTCTTTAGGACACAGGTAAGGTTCCCCAAAATACCTAACCATTTCTGGACTGTCAGATGTCATCTCAGCAGCCTCTCCATTCTCTTTACTCCGCTTCGCTAAACTCTCTTCTTCCAGGTTACTGTTTCTTCCCCCACACCAAGTATTCTTTAACCTCCTCAGGGAAAAAAATCAGGTTTTTGCATAATATGCAACATGTTATGTGGTTGCTAACATGGTGTAAACTCAACTCTACATTTGAGCAGATGTCAGCTTGCCGGTTTTGCCACATGTGTGCTGAGATCACGCTCAGAAAAATTTTCCCCCTGTACAAAGCAGCAGGACTCTCAACACTGATGAGCTCTGGGAACATTTTCATTACGATCTCTACGAGCCCCTTCCTTAAGTTTGGTATTAGAGCTGATCACTGTCACACCTTCTTTATGAAGAGTATTTCCACTGCTGTTTCTTCAGTAGTTTAAGAGTGTGTGACCATTGTGAGGCTGTGTCATGGGTCTCATTTTGCTACCCTGGTAATGACTTCCACCAAAGAAGTGAGGAAGGCAACATCATCTTAATCAAGATTCAGTGAGAAACATATCTAAGCAGGATCCTCAGCCTTTGAAGTTCCTCACGATGTGTTGTCAAGAATTGTCCTCATTTCTGTATCCTGCAGACCTTTACATTGTTGGGGCTATACAGGAAGCTTAACAGGGCTGCAGCACAACTGTTCCTGATCTCCAACACAACTACATTATGAAACAGCTTCTGATTCTGGTACAGCAGCAGCCTTGCTTCAGACAAAGGCAAAGTACCAAGGAAATGGAGAGGAGGAAATCTTCTGTCAGGGAGATCCCCTTTTTTAAAGTCAAGTGACTTCCATCTGATCCTCACTATTTGAAAGTGATAAAGTGTTATAAACATTTTCGAAGATTAATTTTATCTCACAGCTTCCCAGATGGCAAAAAGCCCAAGAAATTTTCCTCTGGAAAACGAGCCAGGGAGGAATAGAAATACAGATGTTTGAGAAGTCTGCAATGTCATGTTAAAGCAAGGTGAGCAAGGTGCTGAAACAAAATTTAAAAGAGTGTATTTATTTCATTAGAATACCATGTACAGTCCCTAGATGACAGGAAGCGGAAGGTAAGTTTAGCTCAACAAAGGCCAAGTCACCTAATGAAAAGAACAGAATGCAGTGACTTAGCAACATTTTAGAGCAGGTTGCAGGAAAAGATATTGGAGAGAATAAGAGCTCCACTTCCTACGACATGCTGGGATTTGAGTTGTCTAGCATAAGCCAGAACATAAAACATACTAGAAATTTCCTCTGTCCTTCCGAATCAAGCACAGAGACATATTTAAGGAATGTCTCCTTCCATCTACACCATCGTTATTCCACAGAGGTTGAACAAGAGCTGCTTGCAGAAATTAATGTTCCTCTCTATTTTCCTAGCTCTGTGGAAATTCTGCTTCTTGTTGGATCTGTGAGAAAAATTAAAGAGTATCTTTTTTTGCTCTGGTATTTCAGAAGAATTTGTCCCATGAAGTGAAGCAGAGCCAGCTGTAAGACATCTGAAAGTTATTATGAAATGTGACACCAGGTTTATCATTTACACTGTGTCTGTAAATCTTGCGGATCACATTCAGGTGACCTAAATATCACCAGAGCCCCTCCGGCTAATTAATGCCAATGTTTGACTGTCTCTGACAGTCATTCAAAGATCTGAATCAAATACTGAACGGTCTGCCCCTCACACACCCACTGAAACTTGGGTGGAATTTCAGCCACCTGAAAATTTTCCTCTATTTTCCCTGGTTTCCCTGTGAAGGCCCTGAATGCACCAATGGATGGTGCTCTCCCTTACCAGCACCGTAGCATGGGAATCTCTTGTGTATTTGGCATTAAGAATTGACCCATCAAGTAGGGGCTGTTACTATTGTTTTGTGAACTGGAATCTGAGATAAAACCAGGCTGACCTAAAATCACTGGGTTTCTTTGTAGGTGAACAGATCCCTGTAAATATGTGAAAATTTACAATCCTATATCAGTACAAAGTTTATTTATTAAGGGAACAAGAGGAACACATCATCACAATGTGTTCCATTTAATTTTTACTTTCCATTTTTGGAACTACTTTCCATTTTGGTAAGGGGGACACTAAGAGTCTCAAAGCCCAATTTGACACACAAAAGAATATTGAACAACAGTGGTTACAAAAATATCAAAATCTGTTCCAGAGAGGGCTCATTAGTTTCTTTTTTGGAAGACAGCTTGGAAAGTTTCTATTTAGATGTATCGTTCTGAATCTTCTGAGTAAAATAAAAATATTTTCCCACCATTTTGAAATAAAAACATAGTCATTTAGCATACAAAATGGGAAGTGGTTTACCTGGCAAATCTTTTGACTTGGGTGGCTGCTCACCTTATTTAAAGTAGTTCTGTGGATAGTGGGGCTGATGAAGCCTAGTTTCTTGTGGATTTTTCTCTCATTATTGTTATATTAGAAATGCAAGTTTCTATTTTAAGAGTGTCTCTGTTTGAGACATTTACGACGTCTCTGTCCTATGCATAGGCATTGTAATTGTAATAGAGAATTTTACTTTACAAACTTATTTGATACTGACCACTGGGCTCCAAACTGAATGAAAAAATCACTTGTCAGCCTACA
This sequence comes from Mesitornis unicolor, assembly GCF_000695765.1. Lineage (NCBI taxonomy): Eukaryota > Metazoa > Chordata > Aves > Mesitornithiformes > Mesitornithidae > Mesitornis > Mesitornis unicolor. Next base: position 4,055 of record NW_010207049.1, read on the forward strand.
AGCAGACAGATTCATGTATCCATGTGAATGCACTGCAGGACCATATATGCCTTATTTCCATAGGAAATCAGTCAGGAGAGAAAAATCTTGTATTTTTGCAAGCAGTGTGATCATTTCAACTGTTTAACCATGTCATAAGGCAAAGAGTTACGACTACAAAGGCTGTGGGTTCATTTCTCTCTGTGTGTGTGTGTGTGTGTGTGTGTGTGTGTGTGTGTAGTAAGTCTCCTCACATAACTTTGGTCTGGCCTGCATTTCTAGATATTAATACCCACTCACAACTTCTCTACTGTATTTTGAAGTTATGACAAATTTATTTTAACTATGTATGACTTGTTATATATTGGTTCCCATGACTATGCCATGCACACACAAATTCACACACATATATACGTATTCATATGTACAGAAAAATGGTGTTACCTAAAATACGTGCTCTTCCAAATGGGAACATAACAGACAACAGACTAATCAAACCACAGGCTCCACATTTATCACTTAAAACAAGATTCTCCTCATTTTGTCTACTGCGTGTGCTACTTCTGTTCCCTTCAACTAAGCTAACTTTAAATGTACTTTCTGAAAGTAAGCACACATTTCCTTTTTTACCTAAAAAAATCAAGTTACTGAGCAGTAAGTGCTTTCTTGCTGAGCAATACAGTAGAGCTAGAAAGGCCTGTGGTGTGTTGTGACTTCACTTAACCACTATGTGTTGAAAGAATTTAAAAATAAGTGTCTCTGACAGTAGTATTTCCTTTTAAAAAGCACAGAGTGGTTTTGATTTTTTTTTCTTTATACTGTACCATAAGTTTTCATCTACGCTGTTTTAATATACACTAAAGTGTTTGAAAGAGTCTTGGCAGCGGCAATCAGGATGTAATTATATTCAGCTGTGGGCCAGTACATGCTAGAGTTTTCCAGAGCAGCATTCATGTCTAAAAAATCTTCCCATGAGTAAGTAGACTACAAATTGTCAAAGTGTTCCGGATATGTAATGCAGAAAAGGTGACGTTCTTTGGTGTTTTGGTATTGGAGCTAGCAGCAGATGATGAGCAGCATCCCTCAGATCTGTGGTGCAAGTGAGGAAACAAGCTTCTGTGGTTTGCAGGAACTGGACCACTGAAGGTCTTGCAGGTGAGAAAGAGAGTTTTAAAACAAATCCTCAGCTTCACAGGGAAGCAGTGTAATGAGCAAAGTAACTGGTATGTTTGGGGGCTCGGGAGCAAGTGAACAACCTGACAGGAGCATTCTTCAAACATAGTGAATGTGGGCCACTGCTCAGTGTCTCCGTTTCTGAGGCATCCAGAAATGTATTCCAAATGCTTGCAAGAGCCTTCAGCTGATTATCTTAGTAAAATAAATGTAAAATAAATAAGTACTTGACACTCCAAGAATATTCTCCTTTACTTCTGTGAATCAGATTCAATTAGGCCAGGAGCCCTACACCCCCTGTAGATACTCAGAGCTCATGCTTCTGTGTTCCTCATGAGAATGATGATTTGTAGAGCACCAAACCCTGCACGAGGGCCCAGGATTTATGACCACGAGTGGGTGGGGGTCAGGCAGTGCGTTGTTCTTGTTCCAGTCTTGTGCTGTCAGAGGGTCAGTTTTCCCTTTTCCCTGTCCCTCTGCTAGAAGATGAGATCAAGATCAATGATGAATTTTCTACTTGCCTGTGCTGTCTCGGAAGGAGGCAGGGCTGGCTCACTCAGCTCTGTGCATGCACAGAAAAGCAAGCAGCCCTTTGTTTTTTATTTGCTGGCTCTGGTTACCTTTCCAACAACACCCAAGCAAATCAGGTATATGATCCTCTCTTCAGAACTATCCCCAAAGGCCAACATCAGGAAACCCATCACACAGTGGGCCCTGAAGAAGTTAGCTGCTGCTGTAGCTGAAAGCACTGCTACCCTCTAATGAGTGGGAGTTAATAAAATGAAGTGGTAAACCAGCACATGAGTTATGAAGATCTTCCCTTACTGATGGGAATTATCCAGTGTCCCATAGATGCTCATTATGTGTTGTTTATGCCCAATAGTAAAGCCGTGTGTTGCTTCAGTGGCATTAGCTGGAAATGATGGTTTGTGATCACAGAATAAAAGCTATCGAGGAGTTTTGTTGCCAGTATTTATTTATCTCTGTATTTTTTTCTCTCTTTCCTCTCTTCTCTAAGTCTATCAGAGTGTTATTTATAGGAGCAATTCTTCACTCAGTTTAGAGTAAAGGAAACCTTAAAAACATCTCGATACAGGCTGATTATGAAAAAATAGGGATGTTAGCATAACAGGCCAAATTAATCCCCAATGTAAATCCATTTTTCTCAGCATAGCTACACTAAAGGATGAATCTGGGTCAAAAATGTCTAAAATAAATGCAGTCGGGGTGTAAATCTCAAATTAAAAAGTGGAACTGAACAACACATCCACTGAGTGCTTTCAGCTGTGCTCTCATGTGCGTTACTGTGATTCCAGTGTAGCCCTGAGGTAAAAATGTGAAGAACTCTCCCATCTTTCTGTGGTGTGAAGTGCCACAGCGGCAGAGTTAGCATTACTTCTGCGGTGTGCGAAGGGGAGATCAATGGGATTTATAAACTGGCTTTGGGTAAACGATGCTGAAACAGTCGGTGTTTCGGTGTTAACCAGAAATACTAAGTTCTGAATGCCAGGACCCTTGAGTTCTGGGACGTGTTTGAACAAGCTGAATGTTTTCAATCATGCCCTTTTAGCTCTCTGAGATTAAAAGGAAATAATAAAATAAAAATTGAAAAATATTTACAAAATAATAGTTCTGCTGGCAAACTCTGCTGTAGAGGTACATCCTCTAAAATACCATGGAGCCCAGGAAAACTCAGATCTACTGGAAGTAAACATGTTTTTTCATTCTTAAACATTTCAGCCTGTTTCCCTAAGGAATTAAACTGTTTGCAATCACTCTATGTTTGTGTGTGAGCATGTGCGTGATAGTTTCATAGTCATTCCACCTGGACACTTTAGAGCTTCTTGGCTAATTCCTACCAATCCCGCCTCAAAGATGTTAAGTTCTCACAAGTCTGATGAAAATGGGAAACCAGTGTCAAGAGGAGACCCTCATTATTGCTACCATCAAGGGTAGCACGACAATGTGAACTCACCCCTTATTAAAATCTATGTGGAAGAGCACGCTAAATGCAGGCAAAGCATCAGCTGGCCCTCATATCTTATTCAGACGTTAGCAAATCCAAGCACAAGACACAAATACAAAGGAGAGCAGGCTTCATTAGCTCTGCTGCTAATTTAATATTTGTACTCAGGCAAATTTGAGTCTGTCATTTAATAGCACCCTGGAAAAGAAACTTGCTTGTTTTGAAGGGTTTTCTTAGAATTTATACGCAGTCTTTTATGCAATGGTCTGTGAAGTGTTCTTCACAAATGTTAAAGGGAGGTCTGCACCTGGTCTTGCAGATACTCAGAAGTACATACATAGAGAGATAGGAATACTACATATATATGTGTGTGTGTGCCTATGTCTATATGTAAACCTCTGATACATATATATGCATATGTATATGTGTGTTCATGTACATGTATGTGTGTGTCTATATACTATATATGTTTATATCTACAGAAAACTAGGCAAAATGCTGTCACCACCTTCTTAGTTCAAATTTTGGGAATAGGTGTCTCAGTTTAGGACTTTGCACATAGACTCCAGTGAATGCTGCCAAGTTGAACCTTTGAAAAGTGACCCATTTAGGTGACCAAAAATTAGTTTTATCAAAATGAGTTTATTTGCCTTTTGTGCAAATGCAGGTCTTCAGGCAGAAGGGCTTAACTGGACTCACTTCCTTCACTTTCCCTTCCACCTCCTCCGTTCCAGGTAAATGGAGGCGTGGACCTATGGTTGGGAGAGGTGAGTTCAGCACGCCTGTGGCATGACAGCACTTGCCAAATAAAGTGTATTTTCTCAGTTACAGCCCAAAGACTGACTCACTATGTCCAATGAGAAATAAGTTAAACCTGAGACTTCGAAATCATGAAACTTCTGGTGGAAAAAGCCTCACAACAAAAATAATTTTTACCTCATGTATCTTTGTTTTCCTGGCATGTATATGCATCTGCATCCTCTCTTGGCGCAAGACTGTTGGAAAACAATAGGCTAGTAGCAATTCTCTAAGCAAAACTGCATATGGCAACTTAGCAGTGAAGGATTCTGATAGGGTTTTTCTGCAGAAAGACTTTGATGACTATGAGGGGAAAAAGAAGAGCTATGACAATGCTTATATAGCCCCTTGACTTTCAAAATGCTTCTCTATCCACTGCAACCATTTGAGGCTTCCCCTCCGCCCCCTCCCCCATGAGTGTTTTATAAATATTTCAAGGCATTTTGATCTGGTTGTCTATGGAGGAAAAAAGAAGAAAAATACCCACAAAAACTAAGTTCCCTACAAAACTGTTTTAACTCAGGCTGGCTGCTGAACAAGGAAGCATTCATGATGGGATATTAGTTCAGAAGTGTTTCGCAAATAGTAGCATCAGTTATATACAAGCGTGAATGAGCCCAAAAGACGAACAATTTTAGTCATGAAAGTAAGCAAACGTAATTGTGAATACATATGCATTTACCCATGCTTAATACAATCTACCCATACAAATTCTGAAGGACTGTAGGGAACACGAGGAATGTGAACTCCACTTCCAGTAACCCACTGGTAGCAGACAGAATTATGTCGATATTAAATTAGGAGGAAATTAGATGACACTATCTTTTCCCTCTCCAAATCTCTGTTCACATCACACAAGCAGTATTTTGAGTCCCATAGACTCATCCTCTGTTTCAGACGCCTGTAGGTAGCATCTTCAGGAGCTTAAATGTTGCTTAAATGTAGACATTTACACTAAGATCTTTTGGGTGTGCGAGAATTTTTCTTGCTTAAAAGGAATATAAGCAGTATCAGCTTGCTTGGTAAGTAACACCGTATTTAGAAAACATATTGTAACACACAGGAGAGAATCTGAGCATTTTGCCTTTGTATACGATGAGAAAGATAGAGCCTAGACATTATCTCACACCACTTTTAGTTCTATTTTCATCTTTCTGTCCCCATCTCGGGAGTGTTTTTGATCTTTGCAATAAGTGGGTGAATGCTTATGAAGCACTTATTTGTCGTTCATCACTTAGAAAGAACTGATGGAAGGCTTTTTTTGCAACAGCCCTTTCCTGGTGCTTTCCTTGTGCTGAAAAATTACAATAGACCTTGCTCTTCCACATGTCTTTTCATTCTCATGTCCTAAAAAGAGACCTAGTAACTAAGCACTAATTATTGGTACAAATCAAACAGTAGTGCTGGGAATTTGGTCATATTCTCTTGTGGGCAGCACGATCTTTAAACTCCTTCCTTCTTTCTTCTTCTGTCATACTCAATCATCGTTTTGGTATAATTTTTTAAAAATTAATTTTCTGTGAGAAAATGGATACAAACAAAGCAAACAGCTGCCTGGATGTTAGACTTAATACAGGAGAAGTGAAGATGTCATGCTGCCCTTTTGATACGTCTATTCAATATTTACTGTCAACTTCAACTAACATTTATATAATATGAATATTTTAAAACAAACTCATTACTACACTCAAGTACTTACTTGAGTAAATACGGTACAACCAGCTCCACCCTCCCATGTTCCTTTAAATACTAGCTAGTTGTCTGTGCAATGAAAGAGCAGAAAATCAGGAAATAATGAAAAATGAAATTGATTTGATACCTCTGATTTGGCACATGGCTTCTCCATGGCAAGAACTCTGTTTACCAGCAGAGTACCTTGGGTATTGCCTTAACAGCCAGAGTTGGCATTTTAAAAATTATAATTTTTCCAGTTATTTTATTAATTTTGGCTAAGGCGTTTTGATGTACAAATAGGATAAATCCAAGACACTAAAGAACCTGTCCTGGAATAGCGTGATAGTTGCTTGAATGTGTAAAAGTTGTGACTGTGCTTTAGAATGAAGGTTGGGACCCAGAATAAAGATGGAATTATAAAAGCTGAAAATTACAGCATGTACCTAGAAGGTACCGTATGTACCTTATGTTCTGATATCTCTTTTGTCCTTCTTGTCTTCTACAGGGATGATTTTTTTTTGTGAATAGCTGAGAGATGGGCTGATGTGCGTGGGCTTTCAGGCAGTCATTGGCACCAAACCCTACATCCCCTCCTACACACCTGTCCCCACCGGCACTGCTGTAGGGTCCTGACCTGTTTGTAGTGTGGGTTGTTCTCTCTTTTCCTTGCTGTCTTGCTGAGCTTTCATTTGTGTACCCTGATACATAATTCCCTCTCTGCACTTGACCCACAAGGAAAACTGAGTTTGGTGCCATTTCTGTCCATGGCAGCTGACTTCTTACATTTAAAGACTGAAGTTTAACTCCAAGCACAATTCAACAGCCTGTGTTGACCAAAACTGTGACTCTCATGGAATATGCTATTATGTGAAGACTGTGTGTTTAGTGTGTATCACTGAGCCATTTTAGCGTTGGATCATCTTCATGTATACATTATTGTCTTTCTTTGAGCTACATTGCTTTTCTTATTCACCTACCTGGTTGGTTTGTTCAGCCTGGACTGAATGGACATCCCGACTCATAAAATGCAATGGCTGTGATAACTCATGGAGTATAAGAACACAGTAATATGTACTGTTTGCTACAAAATCACATACACAGGGAGGCTCTAAGGAGTGTGAGCAAAGGCTGAGCCATATTAAAATGGGTCAGTTAACCATAGATACTTAAATAATCTTTTCAAGGACAGCCACTGATAAGGAGCAGCCTCTTGAAGCATTTTTGTGTGTTTATAACAGGAATGAAACTCAGTCACATTTTTTTCCTTCAGTGAAGAGTAAGTATATGGCCCTTACTGTGGGACAAGTCAGAAATCCTTAGCTGAAACTATAAAGAACAAAGAAACAAACAAACAAACAAACAAAAAGGTGGGGAGGGTTTAATATCTCTATTTCTGCTCTGGTCAGGAAGAAGAGGAGAGGCTAGCTCACACTGCAATGAGCTTATCAAGCCAAGAAAGGGACTTGTAGAAATGAGAGCAAGGTTGCTTTTAACCTTCCTACGAGGGAAGAAATTTCTCATATTTGCAATCTGTTGACTAGTCCTGGAGAGCTGTTAGCCAAAGAGCCCTCAGGTTATGTTGAGAGGAGTTTCCCATGTGTCTGGTCAGATTTAGGAGGTTGCTGCTGGCTGGGAACTTCCTTGCAGCAAAGATTAGATGCATATGCAGTGTTGTTTCCTCTGTTTGGAGACAGTTAAAGCCTCTCTGCTCCATCAGCTCACTCTGGACTACACAAGATATGTGGTTCACTCTATTTTTTTTAATTTTTGAAAAAAAAAGTGAATGCTTTTAAAAGCAGGAGGGAGAATGGCATTAGAATAGATTATGGCTGGTGGGAAATTTGAAGTAATGATCCTTTTAAATAGTTTTTGCTGTTATTTTCACCAGGTTCTAATTAGCTTGTAAGAAGGTTACTGAAAAGTCAAGTAATCTTTGATTTAAATCTGATGCATTCACCTGTGAAGAACAAGGAAAACTGCAAAAAAAATATAGAGATACAGATGTACAGTTATTGGAAGTTAAATAATTGCAGATTTCTCATTCTGTCCTCACGATGTGTAGCAAAATCAAAGTTCAGACCAACCTAATAGACTTTGTCTGTATTGTTAGCTGCGGTAAGAGGCTTTTTAAGGGCTTCTGTGTAAGAGGGACGTCTTTGGAGGTTCTCTGCTGCCTGACTGTGCCTGTTTGCAAAAAGAGAGCCAGAAAATCCTAAACACACCCGAAACCCCTAAAAGAAATTTCGAGGTGGAACAGGGGTTTACTCTTTAAGACCCTTGCAAGAGGATGGAGCCGTAGCCGCAGCACTCGGAAAAAGCAGAGCATCCCCACCCCGAGGCCACCAGGGTCCGGCAATGCCTGTGGCGAATCGAGCAGCCCTGCCGCTTGCCCAGGGCTGGTGGGGGTGGGGGGAGGCAGGCAGGGAGCCGCTGCCTCGGCCCACGACTTGCGCTCCAGGTGTATTAATTTGCAGGATTCATTCCTGGATGGGCAGAGCTTGCTTACCTCCCGCTGCCTGTGCGGGTGTCAGCAGAGAAGGGTCGGAGGGGTGTGGGGAGGGGATCGGCATGAAGCTGCCCCAAGAACGCCCTCGCTCCCCTCGGAAACATGAGAGATCCTTTACCGGCAATAATCCTCTGCGTTGATGACGTCATCGGGATGCCAGGGTCCCCGAGGCTCCGGGGCTTTCAGGAGACGGGGAATTCGGGAGGGTGCCGGTGCTTTGCCGAGGCAAACGTTTGCCTGGAAGATACCTCGTGTCAGCCAGGATTAAACTAACTGGGGACAGTACCGGAGGAAAGTGGAAATTGTGAGCAAATCGACTGTCACACAGGATTTGACAAATTATACCAAATTCTGTTTTGCTTTTAGGGAAATAGCTCTTAATCCTATTAGGGGAAAGGAGAGGGAGAGGAGCGAGTGGGCGCGGACCGGGTCTGTGGCTGCAGCCTATTAGGGGAAAGGAGAGGGAGAGGAGCGAGTGGGCGCGGACCGGTTCTGTGGCTGCAGCCTCTGTGAAAATCTGGGATTATGGGGTCAGGGTTCCTTTCGGCTCTGCCCTCCTCCCTCCCAAAATAACCCCAAAACTATGAACAGGGGTGGCAGGAGCGATGAGGCGCGGAGGGAAGGGGCAATGGGCAAGGGAAATCGGTGTTTCCGTCCGCAAACTCTGCAGAGGACGTTTGATTTCCCCCTGTTCCCCGTCCAGGGGTCGGCTC
>NW_010207049.1:12931-13231 GCF_000695765.1 Mesitornis unicolor
GAGAGATGCGACGTGGCTCCCGCTGCTCTCCGGCGCCAAATATTGCCTGCGCCGGATTTTCAGCCCCTGGGAGGTGCTGCTGGGACTGCAGGTCGCTGGTTTCCCCTGTTCCATGAGAATTTGTAACCTCCTGCTGCAAAGGCTAGTTTTTCCCCTGTTTTTTATTTATATTATTGTATGTATTATATTTATAGTATATGCACGTATTATATACGTTGATTCGGATCCACTGAAGTGGCCTTTGAGTTTTTACAGTCTCTCTCACGCCCTTAATCGTTTTCAAGCAACGTTTTGCTCACG
>NW_010207049.1:13352-18566 GCF_000695765.1 Mesitornis unicolor
ACACCCCAAATCCGGCTCCCCTTTGGGATCGGCGGCTGGGCAGAGCCTGGGGCGGTGGGAGACGTTTCACTCTTGGAAATGGATAGGGGCTTTGGGGGAGTCCTGAGGAAACGTCCTTCAGCTGCCCTGTAGCCACCGGCTGCCCGTCTTCCTCACAAGTATTTAAATACCACGTTCATTTTCACCATACTTATCACCAGTGTGGAAATTTCTGCAAGTTCAGAGGGGGTGTGTGTATGTGTGTGTGTGTGTATGTGTATATGTATATATATATGTATATATGTTATACATACATACATATATATACATATATAATTTCACCCACTTACCACAAAACTGATGTAATAATAATAATATCATCATCATCTGTTGGTTTGTTTTGCCGGGCAAAGGGCTGGTTTCGAACCGGAGGGACACCAAGTCGCCGTGTCGGTTGTCGCGATTTGGAAGCGAGCCTGCGCAATGCCTCAGCCTGCCCTCCGCAATCAGACTCCGGGCTCACGGGGCTTTGATTGCAGGAGTCGCCTTATTTGCATTGATGAGGACGAAGCAGCTGCTGGAGCAGACAGAACTGCACCTGACACAATCACCGAGCCCGGGATTAGCGCAGGGAATCGGGAACCCACGGGCTCTGAGGCAACCTCAGCCCTACATTAGAGTCACTCATGCAAAATGACCCAAATTTGCAACGAGCGCAATTAGCAATCCGAAGATGCATGTTAATTTAGGGGCTGACATTTTCTTGCGTTTTACTTATTAAATGTAACTATTATGTACGGCTTAGTATGCAAGGCTAAGATGAGCTTTTTACTCTCCCATGAGCCCCCTCAGAGCATCCTAACTGCAGTCTCTGATATTTGAGACAAGCAAGAAGTTTTGTACTCTGTAATCCAAAAGCTGTGGTTTTTTCCCCCCTTTGTTCATTGTTTACACGAATAAAATAGAAGGGATTTGTTTGGAGGGTTTTGTTTTACATTTTTATTTCCTTTTCCGTTAAGTGATCTCTTCCAACTTATAGGACAAAATATTGCCACGTTACCCGTCCCCGCAATTCTTCAAAGCAGACCCACACCTAAAATCACCCCCCGCACCTCTCCGTAGAAGAGTGTTTCACCAAAGTTAAACTGCTTGAGTGAGAATCCAGCAAAGTATTTTCCCTCTGCACCCGCCTCCCCGCCACTCAAGGATCTTGAATTTAAATAAAAACCTAACATCTATTTTCCTATGGCTTTAATGTATTTGGTTATTGAAATTCTCACCTATGCTTTGGAGGAAAAAAAAAAGCAAGAAAAAGCAGAATAAGTGATAATTTGGAGCAAAAGCGTGCAGTTCAGAAGCTAAAGCTCCCATTGGAGAACAGAAAATTTAATGAGCTTTTAATGGAATGCAATGCTCAGAGTAGTAAATTATTTGTTAGTTGACGATGCAATCAGCATGCTGATTAAGGTTGCTTGGTTTTTTACTAAACATTAACTGAACGAAAACGGTTCGTCCTTGTTGCTCTGCTTGGGGGGCTTTCGCGAAGCAAATGGACTTTCAGGACAGGGATTGTCAATACAGGTGAGTGCACTCCAGGTGCCATTTGAATATGGTGATAAAATACTACTGATAAATATTTAAAAGCGTTTTAAATCCACAATGTTCGCCTAGTGTATTGTGAAGTCTGTTTAAAGAAACAGAGGGCCTAGAAAGGCCTGCTATCAGTCCCTGTTTCTCTCTCGGACGATGGATGTTGTATTTTAATCGGCAATTGTTTAGCATTACCTTAAAAAAATGCACGTTTGGACATAAATGTAGGCAGGTTACAGAATTTGGAGGCTCAATCTGCAAGAGGAAATAAAAACTACTTAAAGGAGAAATTACTGTTCCAGGCTAAGTTAGAAGTGTGATTAAAGCTCCTGTAAATCCACCCACAATCTTTATGCACTTGTAATTATGTAAATTTTTAATATCAGATGCTGGTGGTTGGTTTGTTTGTTTTTATGAAGGGAAATCCCTCTATTTTTGCTGTGGAACAGATTTCTTTTTACTTTAGTGGACTAGAAAAAAATCAGCAAAACAAAACTCCAGCGGTATTAACACCACAATAGAGGGTGGTTATTTTCTTTTATGCATGTTGATTGTAAATATTTAGCCTTTTGAATCCTCAGACAAGCCTTAGATCGATCCACGTATTGACTGAGTATGTGTCACTTTTTAAAGACGATGTTTACCGTTTTGGTCGTCTGTCTGCTTTGGGCTTACAGATTTACAAAAGAAAGGCGAATTTAAAACAAAAAAATAAAAAAAATACAGGCTAGAAGCTTTGCATTTTATGTTAACGACGACAAAGTTTCTCTTCTATAAATCCTAATAATTAAATCATTGAGTTATTAACTCACAATGATCAGATACCTTTAAAATCCGATAAATAACTATCTATGTGTTTTAACTATTCCTGTTTATGACCCAAGAGGTTAAAAGCCTTTGACTGGCATTTGACTCCTGACCTCATATAAATGTTATCTTATCAGTTCCTGCTTGTTAACTTGTATTGAGTGCTTGTCCCTGATGGCTTTTAGATAAAGGGGGTTTTATTATATTTCCTATTGAAACTGAACCATTTGCTTTTGTTCTTCGTCTGTAGTCTCAGCCCACATAGTAACCTCGTAACCTAACAATTTTTGCTGAATAGACTAAAATCCAAACTATTTACAGTTTATATGAAGCCTGATTTTTGTCTCAACTCGCTGCAGTGAATCTAATTTTGTAATATAATTTGGTAGTGGTGGTTTTTTTTTTAAGTAAGCTTCTGATCCGATATTGAACACTCTCTTTATTTTATTGCCATCCTTTTTAACAGTTGTAGATTTTGTCCAGGAGAAGTTAACACGATCATACAGAGCTATATTTTTTTGCCCGATTTTGAGAAGCCTCCCTAAAGATGTTTTAACTATTCAGATATGTGTTTCACATTGGTACTTTTTCACCCGCAAAAACTTCGCCAGTCGTATTGAAGCGATCTCTTTGATCGTACGTGTTCGCCTGTCCTCAACACCCAAAGTTGTCGATATTGGTACGACGACAAATAACGTGTAGGAGGCGTTGCTCCAGACAAACATACATGATGTTCTGCTGCACTTACATAAGCATAACTATGTTTAATGTATTTTGTTACTGTTAGGAGAACGCAACTGCAGTTCCTCTGGCTGATTTGCTAAAAAGCATTTTCCATTAATTTTCCTATAGAAATTGGGCTATAATCATAGAGAAAGAATGAAAAGGCAGCCATCTTGTGGGTGTCATATTGCACTTTTTCTCCTTGGTTCTTTTCCACTCAGTCTTCCTTTTTGCTGTCTTATTGCCCGTCACCCTAATTAGCCTCCAAGATGGTACTTAATATGCAAAAAAGATATTTTCTTCGCTCCATATACTGTAGAAAAGTTGCGTTCCCCATTGGCACTTGAGGCAATCGCTGTCTGGTGGCTACAGGGAAACTGCAGCTGCCTTTATATTTACTCATACATATGAATGAAACGTAATTTTTGCGTTCTATGGCTCTTTGTGGAAATGCATTGACAAAAAGCAAATATGTAAGCAAAATATTATTCTTGCGAACGAGATTCATTTGTCTGCAGACTAACGCGCAGGTGATGCCATTCAGGAATGATAAAATAGGAAACCTCCTGGATGCTCCCTTTCCCAAAGTAACTCCGTTCTGGCTGATATTGCTGATATTTACTGAAAGACCTGTTTACTCTTTTAATCGTTCACGTTATCGCTGTGGAAAGCTTAAAGGCTTTGGTCCCTGTTGATGTCGATCCTATTTTAATCTGTCGATCGTGTTTCAACATAATAAACATTTTATGAAATTCTTATATTTTGATTCAAGTATTGTGCAACTTAAATATATGGGCTCAAAAATAACATTACCCTAAAAAAATGCGCTTACTGTAGGTTAATAATTGCACCTACGAGCATTATACAGTCCCTTGATGTATCATTTTTTAAAGAAGTAAAGCTAAATTCTGAAGTTCAAAACTCTGGCACCAAAAACGTGAGAATAAGGGTGTAAAGCTATTTGTCAGTGAAATAAATGCCGTCAGCAGCGCCGTCATTAACATCCAGACCGTTCGGTTTGGGATTAGCTGTTACAGTCGTTATTGATTATGCCACTACTGGTAATTTACTGACAAACTTTCAACAGGAGATTGAACGTAGTGGGTTTTCATTTGTCTGAAAACGTGATGGGATAATGGAAAACTTTTTCCCTTAAAAAAAAAGTCTCGAAATGCAGAATAAATAACAAAATTAATTAATGTGTGTGTGTATTCAGCTCTTTTAAAGGCAAAGATCGTTGCAAATGCTAAGCGTTATTAATAACGCGGAGGAAACGGATAATTCCTGACTCCGGTGTTTCAGAATAATAATCCACACATGCATCCTTTCACACCAAAAAGAAACAAAAAAACTCCACCCAAAACAACAACACAAAACAAAAAAGCCGAACTTATTTCCCCTCGTGCAAAACAGCACAAAACAAACTCTGTTTCTTCAGTTTTCAGATAATTTTTATAAAAGCTTTATGAACAACAGCCGGCGAGATCTATTTCCAAAAGGGAAAATAAACGCTGATTAGGAAGAAAACAATTAGCACCTCCCCGACAGCCCCCTCCGCCCCCGCAATAAAGGTACTTTCCAGCTCGAATCAGCGCAGGAACCAGCAAAAAGTATCATGTTTTTCTGCGCTGAGTTTTTCAGAGAAGCCTGGACCTGCCTGTGGCATACAACTCCTTCTTTAACCAAACTTCACCCCCAAAAACTGGCTCGTGCAAGTGTGCCTCCCTTGACTGGTGGAGTGGGTGCCTTATGAGGGGGGCAGTATTTTTATTTCCAGTGCAAGCAAAGTAAATGCGTATCACTTTTATTATGATTATCACCCCTTTTATCTCGATTAGGAGAAGTTTCCCCCCTGCCGCGGAGTCTCCGCCGCACCTTGCGCCCTCCTTACTCCCCCCCCATCCCAAACTGCGCGGGGGTGCTCACAGGGGAGGCTTTCTTCTCCTCCCCGGGTAAGAGCAGATCACATCCCCTAAGAGATTGATTTCCTGGTGTATAAAGATAATTAACTCATTCTCCTCTTAATGGCATTAGCGCCGATGTCCTGCAGAAGGGTATGAATATTTCTCTTTGTGCCCAGATCTCAGACATACCCCCCCTGATTCTCCGCCCCCC
>NW_010207050.1:0-269 GCF_000695765.1 Mesitornis unicolor
TGGGTCATACCGAGCGATGAGGGAAACGAAAAAAAAAATAGAGAAAAAAATGGAGAGGGAAAACGGATGCAAAGGACCTGCGGCTCCGGTACTTACCGAAAGAAGTCGTTTTTGCAGTAAAGCTTGCCTTCTCGCGAAAAGCATTTCTCTGTCAAATTGCATTTACATTCACAGCACTGAACACACTTCACATGCCAAGCCCTGTCCAGTACATTCAACAAAAACCGGTCCAAGATTGGCCTTTTGCAGCCTGCACAGTGAACAATTGT
>NW_010207050.1:283-944 GCF_000695765.1 Mesitornis unicolor
GGGGGTATTGGTTTCCCAGATGTCAAGCAAAAAAAAATATTTTTAAAATAAAAAACAACAAAAAATTTAAAAGACGACAACACCGGCGTAGGTTTGCTTTTTTGTGTGTTTGTTTTAAAAGCCTTGGAGAACTGAAGGAGGAGAAAAAGAAAGGGAGAAAGAAAAAAAAATTTCGTTCGAGTGTCCTAGAGGGATACACAGGAGAAACCACCCACTGCCCGAGGAGACCAGCGCTTCGACACAACCGCAGAATCCCACCACGACAGCAACAACAACAATAATAATAATAATAATAATAGTGACAATAAAACAACAACGACTATAAAGATCGGCGCTCATAAAAATTAAAAACCCAACAATTTAAAAAAAAACAAAAACCAAAACCAAAACAAAAACAAACGCCAAAAAGCGAGCGTGATGAGTTTTTCTCAGGTCTGAGGTAGAGCAGTCAGGAGTCAAAGTGCTTTTCCCAAAGAGAAATCAAAAGAGGAAAAAAAGTAAAAATAAAAATAAATAACAAACTGAGTCCAAACGCCAAAAAGCGAGCGTGATGAGTTTTTCTCAGGTCTGAGGTAGAGCAGTCAGGAGTCAAAGTGCTTTTCCCAAAGAGAAATCAAAAGAGGAAAAAAAGTAAAAATAAAAATAAATAACAAACTGAGTC
>NW_010207051.1:0-794 GCF_000695765.1 Mesitornis unicolor
GAGGGGACCCACTCAGGGATGAATGGACCCCCTGGGACCAAGGGGACCCTCCTGGGGAGTGAGGGGAGCCCTGGGACTGAGGGGACCCCCAGGGACCGAGGGGACCCCCCCAGGATTGAAAAAGCCCCCCTGGGGAGGGGAGCCCCTGGGACTGAGGGGACCCACTCAGGGATGAATGGACCCCCTGGGACCAAGGGGACCCTCCTGGGGAGTGAGGGGAGCCCTGGGACTGAGGGGACCCCCAGGGACCGAGGGGACCCCCCCAGGATTGAAAAAGCCCCCCTGGGGAGTGAGGGGAGCCCTGGGAATGAGGGGACCCAATGGGACTGAGGGGACCCCCCCCCAGGATTGAAAATGCCCCCCTGGGAAGTGAGGGGGGACCCACTCAGGAATGAGGGGACCCAATGGGACCAAGGGGACCCCCCTGGGGCATGAGGGGAGCCCCTGGGACTGAGGGGACCCCCAGGGACCAAGGGAACTCCCCAGGTGTCAAAGAAGCCCACCCAGGGACCCCCCCAGGGACTGAGGAAGCCCCCCAGGTATTGAAAAACCCAACCCAGGGACCAAGGGGACCCCTCCAAGGACTGAAAAAGCCCACACAGGGACAAAAACCTGGGGACCAAGGGAACCCCCCCAGGAGCAGAGAAAAGCCCAAGAGGACCCACCCAGCACCCCTCCGAGCTCCGAATTTTCTCCCAGCACAACCTCACCTTCCAGTTTCTCCTCCACGATGGCCAAACTGGTGAGGAAAGCTCCCTCGGCCTCACGCCAGGCGGGCGCCGCGTCCCCCGGCG
>NW_010207052.1:0-9847 GCF_000695765.1 Mesitornis unicolor
CGGGCAGCCCCCGGGCCGGGGGTTGGCCTCCGCTAAGCAGGCTCCGAGACTGAGCTGCAGGAACGGGAGTTGTCCCGTCTACGTGGCCGCACGTCCCTGCGGTGCTCCTCCATGGTACTGGCCTTTCTCCTGGCCTGTGCACCGGTGGTGTGCGGCTACCTGTCCCAGGGTGTGTACAAAGCCTTGTCAGTCGGAAAATTCGGTAACGTTAAGATTTTTACGTGCTGCCAGTCCTTGCTGAGTGTTCCTGAATTAAACAGTACAGCAATGATTCAAATGTCTGTCCTGGTTTGAGGTCACAGGGGGAAAGGTATTGGCAACCATCTCTGTCTCCCTCCTCCCTGCCAACAGTTCTGAGTTGTGTCTGTATGGTTTTTTGTAGAAACATTTTTATTCGGTGACTCTGTCTTCTAAAAGTGTTACTTTGTAATGCTGGGCTCCTGACCACGTGGATCTTTTATGGAGGATTTAAAGTCTCAGTGCAGTGTCTGACTCTATGTAGCCACAGCGTGACGGTCTTTGGTTTCAATTTTCCAGTATATGGCAGCAAGTGATTATTTCAGCTCAGGCTGGTCTTGACATAAGAGAGCATATGTAATTAGCTATGTCTGTACTTCTCGGATGGTGTTGAGGAGTGTGTTCAGCTAGCAGGAAAATGCAGTAGAGATCTTGCTTGTGCCAGTTTAATACATCTGTTTCAACCAGAACTGGTGAAACAGGCAGTTTGTTCAGCTACTGAATAACTTATTTTTAAGTTATTCAGTGATGTTAGGTACTGTAAATGTAAAGATAGCCATACTGTCCTCCCAGCTGTTTCTAGCTATGCATGTCCAGTTTTTATGTATACAGAGAAAAGTTACTTTTCTGGTTTTGGTCACTTTAAGCTCAATCTAGCAGTTTATTGGAAGGTGATAACTATTTTTATTTTACAGCTTCTCCCCCCCCCACATAGGTTTTTATCAGGATCTTCTTCAGGAAGTTTTTTTCTGAAAGCAGCTATGTTATCATAGTTCGTATAAGAGACTGAAACTATTGTGAATTAGTTGCTTGTAAGTTTGCAGTTTGTTGTTCCTTTAAAAAAAAAAAGTCTGTTTGCCTGAGGCTGAATCTTTAAATGTTGCAAAATTCCACTACAGTTATTCCACATCCACAATACTAATGCACCTTGTTAACGCAGCTTCTAATTCAGTAACATTCTTTGCCATGTCTCTTTCGAAACGGAGAAAAAAATGACAGTTGTGTTTTCTCAAACTTCATGAAGTGGTTTGAAGTTTCACTGCTCTTGGTCGGAGCACTTCCATCCCCCTCTCCCCAGCTGTGGATTGCACTTCTGCTTGCTTGGATTCTGTACTCATTTGATCTCTCTGATTTGATTTAGCAATAATACGTAAAACTGTGTGTGTTTATTTTTGGCTGGGTTAGTTTTCTATTGGTCTAGGGAGCGCATTAGATCAGAAATTGTTCCTTTGAATGGCAGCGAGATTTTAGAAGGGCTCACAAACTACTGAAATTTTACTCCAGGTGGAATAAACACAGCAGAAGTTGGTACAGACCCAGCAGTCTCACTTAAGGTATTTTGCACTTCTGTGCGTTTCCAAGCTGTGGGTGTCCTAAATTAATTACACTTTTCCTTCTGGCTGTGTAGTGTTGTAATAAGATGTTTCACGTTGCAGATTTCTGAAAAAGTAGTAGGCATTAGTTTGTGGGGTGCTTTAGTCTCATTTGGCAGATCTTATCAAATGAAAGTAAAGTATTTTAATGTATATGTTCTTTTCTCCAAAAAATTATGTGAAGTAATTCCCATGGAATGCACATGGCAATATACTAAGCAGCTGGGATGGCCTTCATTCTCTCAGCTTTCACAAAATCTTGTTTTCAGCAAGCCATATAAGGTTGTGGTTTCCATTATATTTTTGCCCCGTTTGCCTTCCCCTTCTCTATCACTATTTTTTTTTCCTCAGAAAATATCATTATAAAATATCCTCATTAATATCAGTTCGTAACTTAGCTCTTCCATAGTGTCTCTGGTTTCTTCTCCATATGTTAATGGAATATGAATTACAAATTTGCTTACCTCATGTAACTGTACATAATACTTTACTTGATTTTTTTTTTGTCCCATTTGTTTTTACAAATATCACAGAAGGTCCTTTTCAGTGTTTTTCTCTATACCATTAACTTGGTTCTGGAAAACTTAAGTTAATGCTGTTGAGTTCTGGAGTCGTGACTCATTGTTTATCAATGACTATCTGCACTGAAACTGTGAGCTTCAGTTTTTTGTCCTTTCTTAGCGTTGCCAGTTTGTTCTGCAAGTAAATTGGCAGTAAAGTCTTTTGTTTTCAGTGCTTTTGACTTTATGCATGAAAGCAGGTATATTTTCTGTCTTTTGTTACTTAGCATATAGCAATTTGTTTTCCTTGTTACAGAGAATCAACTCTGGACTCTTATGACAGAAAACCATGTTAGAAAATGAGGTTAAAAGTTGTGTCTGGGGTGAAGTAGAAACTTTGATTGTAGTCTGTTGGTGTATAGGCTATTATTACAGCTGGTCTAAGGACAGTAACAATTTTTATTTTATGCTCTTGGACTTCAGAGTATCTTCAGCACATGGGCTGTTAGATCTTTCTCAAATTACCAATTGGCACATGGGCTGTCAGAGAAGCTATTTTTCACTTGCCTGTGCCCTTGCTCTTCAAGTTAAAGCTTCAGAGCTTTAACTGGCCAAACATTTGAGCTTCAGGTCTAAACTCAGATGTTTGGCCAGTTAAGCAACTAGAAGTGTTCAAGCAGCACCATAGCCACTACCAAACTATGTTGTAAATGCTGTAGTGTTGGAGAGTGGGGTCTGTGTTTGCTGTTGAGGGTGGGTTTTTTATAGCCAGGACCAGCAAAGAAATTTAAAATATGGTCTGATATAATTATATCCTTCAGGTAATAAAGTCATCCCACTATTATTGCTTAAGTTGCAGAAATACGTTGTGGTTCAAGGAGGCTACAGTACACCTAAGGTAGAACTTGAAAAACACTGTTGTGAAGCAGAAAACCTTTCTTATGATATGTGGTTCCCGATGTTGTGAGTTTTCTCATATTTGTTACAATGTGAACAATATTTGTGGGATTTCCTTTTTTCCCTGCTTAGAAACTTGGCATTTGAGAGGCCTTTACTCCTTCAAGACTAGCAGGACATGGAATTTTACTGTCTTAAGAAAAAGGTTGAGCCACAGGCTCAGCAAATGAAAGATAAATAAGGGTATGGCTTTATATTTTTATTAAAAAATTCAAATGCCTCAAGTTGTAGGATATAATCTGTGGAGCAGATTATATTGGTCAAGATCATGTTGGTTAAGTAATGTTAGCTCAATGCTTTGCAGAGCACTCAAATGTGCTGGTATCTCGTCATTGAAAGCAGACTACTGGTGTAGTGAGCACTTTGACCTGCTCAGTGACTGTTTAGCAGTGAATGCGTGATTAAGCTCTGGAGAAATCTCAGCTATTCCAGTGATGGAGATGGAAATTAAAGCAGTAGAATGCAGATTTAAAAATTGAGTTACATTTCTTCTAGCTTAAAGCACAGCTCTAAACTAAGATACTTTCTTTTATGGATGTAAGGTCTCAGGACAATCATTGCTTGAATTTATTTTGCCTGTAGTTGTTTCCTTACTGTGCTGCATCTTTTCTGTTTATGTTATTTTAGGATCTGAAAATAAGATGCTGTGCAGCTGCTGTATATATTGTTAATGTTTGCAGACAGACCCATTTTTCCTTAATTTGTAGTCTGTGGAGCATTTGGACTTTCTTACTCAGTCACTTTCTTATGAGCACGCCTGCTTGCTGCTTCAGCTGTCAAAACCACAGTGAGGTCCCTTACCTGATTCTCTAATATGAGGTGAAAATGAAGGAAGTACTATTGAAAAATTGTTAGTATCAGGCTTTGCGCAGTGCCATGATTACTTAATGACCCCAGAGCAGCAGCTGATTCACTGTGTAAGTGCTGCAAGCTGCGTCTGTCATGAGAAGCTGGAAGGCATCTTGGCAGAGTGGTGCTGACCCTGAGCTGTACTCTTTGCCAGAAAAGGAGAGTGAACTGAGTAAGAATACGGGAAGAGAGCATGAAGTGTTTGAAAGATGGGACTAGCTCACTAGCTGGGAGAGTTGCAGTGCTGCTCCAGTCTCACGAGTGCCCTGCGTTTGGCAGGTTGTTGGTGTGTGACAGAGCAAGGGTATAATGTATGAAGGATCAGTGCACATGATGTCAGCTACTAATTGGGTGCCCAGAACAGCAAGGTGGAAAATACGTGGGTGAGGAGGGCAGGACCACCCTGTTCTGCGGTAGCCCCAAATCCTCGCTCATTTTTTGTGTTGCCTGCACCTTGTTGTCTTTGGGTGCAGTGTTGTCATCTTTCACTAGCTGGTAGCACAGAGCTGTAAACTGCCACCAAATGGCAAGCATTTAATCACAAACCTTTGGTTGTGTTCTGGCATATATTGTAAGTGTTAATGTGGTATGCTTAAGGCCTTTTGCTCATGTATGTACCTGGCAATAAAAAGCTACGAACATTGCCTATTGCCTGCTCATTGTAAGCAGCATAATAAGCTGGAAATGCAAATTGTCCATGCTGTGTCCTTACAATATTAAGAATGATTGATTTATTCCTTGGAAAATGTTACTGGGACAACAGTGGAACTTCAGAAAGTTATTTTCTGCTGGACATGGAATATAAATACTTGAACAGTTTTCTAGAACCTTAACTAGCATATGCCATGACATGTAAACTGAGTCTACATCCTGCTGCTTTCTGCTTTTTTCATAGTAGGTGGGCAGACAACTATTCCTTCATGCAGCTTTCCTGAATTTTTCTCTGTGGTTCCATTTTTACAGGCACTCTGTCAGTATATGAGATGGAATAGCCATGGTCTCTGTGTGGCACAATGCTTTTAATGACTGTTTAGAATGAATTGTGAATTTTTCTTTGACGTCTACAGCACCTATGGGGAAAAAAAACCCAACCCAACCAACCAAAAAACCTCACAAGCCAAAACACAAACACTACCACAGGTCAAAGTGACTTAGTAGTGTTTGGAAACTCTTGCATCACTTTTTAGGTTTTGATAGGATTCTGAATCAAATAGGCAATGGGTGTAATTTTCATTCTGTAGAACTGGAAAAGTAAATGTGGTGTAAGTCATGCTGGACTTGCTGGACAAGCAAGAAAGACATCTGAACATAAGCTTGTCGGGTACATATTATTTCAAACTTGACATTTTGAGATTATTAAAAAGCAATACTTAAATCATACAAATATCATATTTTCCTACTTTATAATTTCTTTATTGGAAAAAGTTGCCAACTGAGGGCTCTCACAGTAGTAAGTTTCCTCAGGTAGTCATGCTTCTGATTTGAAACATTTGAGAAACTTAAGTATACCATAGATGGAAAATGTTTTGCACAGAACTAGCTTTAAGCTAGTAAGAGGTCTGAAAACCTTTGAGTAATTCTGATACATGTACAGCTGCAAGACAGAATGAAAAACTGTTGGAAATGAAGTAATTGTTGAAGTTGGTTAGCTCCTGTCACATTACCTTGTCATTTGCTTTACTTGTGTTGATGTGTGCTTTTCACAAACACTTCTGTTGTTTTTCCATTTGTGGTTTTTTTGTTGTTGTTATGGGATTTTTTTTGTTTGTCTGGTTGTTTTTGTTGTTGTTGTGGGACCAGCAGAGTCTGGCTTTCGTGTATGTAATAACATCAAAACTTGAGGAACAGGCATCTCTGTGGACAGTTCAACAGATATTTGCAAATAGATAAAGAATAAAACAAAACTACTGTTGTTTAAATCTATAGTTAGGCCTTTCATTGCCGGGCAACATTTTTTGTTATGGGCATCTAAGCAAAACACAGTGCTTTTCTTCCTTGGGGTTCTGTTTCCATAACCAGATGGCTGACTGTACATAGCACAGGTTTTTTACTAGGTGGATGAGTGGAAGGGCTGCAATACTGGGGTGAGGAATACCTTTGGGTTTTGATGAAAATACTAGCGACATGTCAACTTATCTAGTTACCTGTGATGTGCACTTATTTACATGAACTTGTCTTTTTTTCACAATGGGCTTATTAATATTGTGTAGAAGAGTGTTGACTCTAATCATATGATAAGAAAATGAAAGATTGAGCTTGATACCAACTACTTCTCACCCTTGAAAAAGAGACTGTGATGAAATATGTAAAATAATAAATAGTACAAAACCAAGGCGAGCCAGTAGTTTGTGTTACAAGACAGAAAAACAAGAAGCAGAATCATAGAATCACTTGGGTTGGAAAAGACCATTAAGATCATCATGTCCGACCATTAATCTAGCACTGCCAAGTCCACCACTAAACCATGTCCTAAAGTGAAACATCTACACATCTTTTAAATACCTCCAGGGATGGGCACTCCACCACTTCTCTAGGCAGACTGTTCCAATGCTTGAGTCAACTAGCTGAACAGATGCTGTTCTTAAAGCTTGGATTATTTCTCACAGTGGATAATAAAGCCTTTTTAGATCACACACCTCTGTCACTGAAGCCAAAAAGTTATCAAGATTTAAAGGGTTGCTTTCCTATACAGGGAGTGTTGACAGGTAATACTGATGGATGTTTTCATTGAATTTGCAGGGATTATAGTATTTTCAACTGCTAACAAGGGGGCAACAGGGTCGTTATCCTGCCTTGCTTATATCTACTTCCTTCTACTGTCTTAATATGTACCAGGATCTCACTACATAGATCTTTGTGTGCACACTTTACACAAGTTCTTAGTATTTTAATGATACTCCAGCATTTGCTGTCTGTTATGCCACATCTTATTTCAAGATACTGATCTTACATGTTCTGCGATAACCTGCTGTTTAGGCAAGCAACAGTGTATGCTGCTTTTGCCTGGTTTTGAAATGTCTTTTCCTTGCTGCTTAAGGGGTCCATGTGTGCTGATGGACCAGGCGTTTGCCTCACTGTTGGTTGCGGAGGCACTGAACAAATACTTTGTGGGCCACATGGTGTGTGTGGGTTGACCTACTAATTGTTGTTTACTAATGGATGTTTTTTAATTCAAATCTAACTATTGGTATACTACCTTTCAACTTGATACTTTCCTTAGCACTTACTACATGTATCACTTGTATGTGTAATTTAATGTTACTTTCCCTCTTGGAGTTGTCTAATAGCTTGCCAGTGCTGTAATACTAGAAAACAAAAATCCATCGCAAACTACATTTTACTGTAAGGTGCTATAAGAATACTTAACTTACTGAAAATTAGAAAATGCTAAGAACATAGTGTGAAATACAGCCTCCTGGTGTGGCTAATCTTCAGGTGCTACCACTATAAAATCATATTCTCAAAATCAGCTTATTCAAATTCAGTTATGTAGTTACCTTTAAAAGTACTGCTGAACAGAGCAGCTCAGTATTTCTAATAATTCAAAGATGGTAACTTCCAAAATGTTCTGCAGTGGGATAAGCTGTTAAAGCACTTCATAGATAATTTTTTGCGAGATAAATGCCATATCTTTCTTCAAATTAGTTACATTCTTGCATCTTCTAGATTCCCATCTATGCATGACTCAACTTTTTTCTTCAATGATATAACACAGAATAAAAAAGTGCACTTTCTTTTATACTAAATACTTGGTAACAGTTGGAAAAATTAAATACAAGATTGCATCTGTTACTGGATAAGAGTAAATCCCAATAGCTTGGCCTTCTGGGTGTCCAATCTTGGAGAAGTTTTTCTGTTGAGTAACAATAGAAGGGAAATAAACTGCACTGGGAGAAGTTCTCTGTTTTACAAGTACTCTCCAAACTTGAGAGTGTGTTCTCACTTTGGTTTTGTCACCTGTTTTAGTGGAGCATGGGACAGGAAGCTGGATCTGTTATGCAGAGCAATGTAGAACTTTTCAGCTGCATGATAACGATGGCATCGGGACACATTTTCTTTTCATGTGAAAGGAAATGTTTGTTCTTCTGAGAGTCTAATGAGAGGCAAATAATAAAAACAATTATTAGATTGCACACTTCCTAGACTAAGAAGGTATACTTTGTGATACTTTCTGACATTATTGACAGAAATGCAATTCTGCCAGTATAACTCTGATGGAAGTGGGTTTTTTATGCTGGAACAGCTATCCCAGTGGTTGATCACTTTGGCTTGTACTTTTGACAAGTTGTGATAGATCGGGTCCAAATAGAAGGTAAAATATCAATAAATTCCAAAGTTGCCTTGTGTAAAGAGGGACTGAATTTAAACGCAGGTATTTGTTAGAAATAGGGGGAGGTGGGGTTTTTTTGATAGAAAGGAGAAAAAGCTGTAATAGAGAAGAGGAAAGAAGGCTACTAATATTTTAAAGGCAACTTGTAGTTAATAGTCCTTCAAGAAGGAGATTATACTAAGTGATCTCTAGAGGTATCTTCCAAGTGATAGTTCTGTGATTAAACAGGACAGTTCAGGAATTTCTTGCTTGTATAAAGTGAATAGAAATTTAAGAAGTAATTCTACAACAGAAAGGATGAGTTAACTGAATTTTATTGCTATTTTTAAGCTCTGTGTTCTTTTCTGGTTAGCCTTACTGCAGATGTGATTATTTCAAAAATCTGACAAATGAGTAAGCTAAGAAAGAGATACTGATATTTTAGTACCAAAGAAACACAGTATCTGTCTCTGATTAGTAAAGAATTACTACGTTTTGCCTTGAGGAAATATGTATTTCTTAAGGCCATGTTCACAGCTTGGTTTGAAAATTAACTTGGTTATAAAAAGATTACTGTTACTGGTTGATGTATTTCACTTCCACAAAACCAAAGTTTGTGGTATATTAGGGACTTTTCACACTTCTTTTAGAGAGCTGTTTAAAACAAAGCGCAATTACATTGTTTATAGAGATTTTAAAGAGTATACATAGCATGTAGGTTTGAGGACCCTGCTGAGTTTTGACAGACAAGTATTCCCTGATTTTTATTTATTTAAGAGAATGAGAATACTGTGAGTTTTCAAAATGCTTAAATGCAAAAGTTATGTAGGCAATGTGTACT
This sequence comes from Mesitornis unicolor, assembly GCF_000695765.1. Taxonomy (NCBI): domain Eukaryota; kingdom Metazoa; phylum Chordata; class Aves; order Mesitornithiformes; family Mesitornithidae; genus Mesitornis; species Mesitornis unicolor. Next base: position 9,067 of record NW_010207052.1, read on the forward strand.
CCTACAAGCCTTTTATCTGACGGTTACATATTCACATGTAGGATTGAGCCATTATTTAGTTTAAGGCTGCAAATTTTTATTTCTGTGAAGTTCATATTTTATACACTAGCGTGTCCATTTTTAATTTAAATTAAGCTTATAATTTCAACATGACAAGTGCAGGAAAGGCAGACTATGTAAGAAAGCCTTTTAATGTTTTCAGAACTGTGTAGTATTTCCATATAAACCTCTGCCCGCTGACTTAAAAAATATGCTAGGTATTGAATGTATTTATGATTTACTGGCGAAGTAATGATAGTTGGTATATTGTTTAGAGAGCAGGTTTGACAAGTTCCGTTTTCCATTGTTTCTTGCTTCAAGTAAGTGGAAGACTTGGATCTTGGGGATGGGAAGGAAGGAAGGGTAACAAACCCCCTTACAAGGTAGAGGTGTTCACTTTATGTAGACGAGTCAAAATGTTAGAGAGTACCACAGGAGAGAGTAACAATTTTAAAATCTTGATTTTGATTTCGTTACCTGTTTTGTTACAGGTTGTGTATGAGCAAGAAGGAGTTTTCATTCACTCATCCTGCGGAAAAAATGATGACCAGGACAGCTTAATATCAGGAATACTACGTGTCATAGAAAAGGTATTTGCCTAAAAGTTATAGAAATTTCATATATTTGTTGGCAAAGCACGTAATGTGTTTTACAAATCTTAAATGTCTTAAGTATAGGATTTCATAAATGAACAAACATCATATAGTGTTTGACATAATCTACATAATTTATATATATATAA
>NW_010207053.1:0-3190 GCF_000695765.1 Mesitornis unicolor
AGCCCCGCAGCGGTGCTTGCTGCCGAGGAGCTGCTTACTTTGGCCTCACCCGAGAGGCCTCAGCGCGGGGTAGAGCAGCCCTCAACACTGCCCTGTTTGTGCTTCGGGAAGGGGCGTTCGTGGCCGCCCGGTCACGGTGGAAGCAGGCGAAAGCTGATGGTTGTTTATACCCCCCAGCCCTCAGACGCTTCTCTTTGCATGGGCAGGAGCCAGTGTCCTCCACAGGGAACTCTCCAACCAGGCCCCTGCCTTGTCGACCCCCACACTGCCAAGTGTGCCTTCGGGGGGGTCCCAGGCTGAGCCACCCAGCAGTGACATCTAAAAAGTGCCACGTCCCAGCCCCCTGCCATTGCTTTCGCCCTGCAGGGCAGGAGCGGCTGCTCACCCCAGGCAGGTACTCCATGCCAAGGGGAGAGGCTGGCAGCATCCAAGCCAGAATAGAGCTGGCCTCAGTTTTAGCTGCCTTCCCAAAAAGCCCCCATCCCCACCCTCTGCGTGGAGCCACACGTGTGCCTCTCTGCACACGGAGCCGGTGCCCACGGGGACGGGGAGTGCTGCCAGCTCCCACAATTGCTGGCATGGCCTCGAAGCCTAAGGCCTGGGAACTCGAGGTTTTGAACGAAATGTCGTTCTCCCAAAGTCGCAGAGCAAAGCTGGGTCATGCAAGAGCAAAGCTCAGAGAGCATCGTGTCCCTCCTGCTCCCCTGAGAAGTGCCACGGCCACGGCAGGGGAGGGACACTAAAAAGCCCCTCTGGGAGATGCCGTCACAGCAGCTGTAGCCCCCCACAGGGTGCCCAGCCACCAGGCAAGGGGCTCACCCTGGTGCTGTCTCCGCACCCTCAGCAGCACTGACCTAGTGCTGAGACCCACAGGGCCTGGCACCCACTTGGTGCTTGGGAGACCCCAAGGGTCTCTGTCGTGAAGCTGCTGCTGAGCTGGCACTGTGTCCCCACAGGAGGGGTCAGTGTGTGCCCTGCCATGGTGTGGACACACCATCTACGGTCCAAAGGGCAGTGCAGCCCTGCCCAGCTGGCCCAGACTTTGCCTGCGTGGGAATGACTCACCTGCCTGCACAAGCCTTAGCAGGACACACCACGGAACCGGCCATGGGCCTGGCCACGTCACTGTCTGTCACTGCCAGTCAGAGAGGAACGTGCGCCGTGGAGTCACCCCCTCAGCACTCCTGGGCTACGTGGCAGGGATGAACAGTAGGTAAAGTCAAGGATGCTAAAGCCCTTTGTGAGTGTCTTCATTCCTCCTCTGGATTGCATGCAACAAGATGCGCCCACCTCATAACAAGGTGTCCCCAAGTGCCACTGGCCTCTGGAGAGGCTGTAAGATGGCGAGTGCTGTGAGACCCCCCGCTGAAGTCCAGGAATGAGGAGCTGGACACCATAGTGCTACAAACTGTGTATGTTGAGGCCCCATTGGCTTGGCTGTCTCCTGCCCTTTGCAAAGGGACCCCACTACGGAGCTGTTTGGTGTCTGCTGAGCTTCAAATGGTGAATGTTGAACAGCTAAAGCTGTTTGGAAGGAAGGCTGAAAAAGGTGACAGGCTGGGCCTGAAATAGCTGGGACTGATCTAGGCCTCCACTGGAGGTATCTGAATATCAAAGTATGGAGGGTGCTGCACCCCCACTGCTGGCTCAGGGCTGCCCCCAGGTGCATCTGCTGCTCCTCAGGGTGGGACCAGCACTTGTGCCACACAGAAGGAGGTTTCCAAATAACTGAACAGTACACCCTGCTTAGGGACTGAGCTTGCTGGAGGCTGCACGGACGATGGCAGATCCTGCACCTCTCATTTCTCTCAGCAGGAGCACTTCCCCTGCATCCCACCTATGTCACCCCCCTCGGGGACGGGGCTGCCCTAGCTGTGAGTCTGCGATCGCAGCAGCAGCTCTGCCGGCTGCCTGGCAGCGCGTCCTGCAAGGGTTGTGCTGTGCATCTCGGGTTGCTGCGGCGCAGCTGGGTCCCTCCATGGGCCTGGGACGATGGGGCTGCCTGCGAGCTATGGATGCCTGGGCTTTGTTTCTCTGCCAAGTGATCCCCCAGCCTTCCCCTTCAACTCTGGAGCTGAACCCTCCCTCTGCAGGAATGTTTTTCGGAGGGGAGGTTGGCTCAGGTCCAGCTGCTGAATTTTTCCATGCCCAAAGAGCGTCTCCTGCCTTACACGGCCCCATAACACAGCTACATCTGCTTGCCTGCAGTAACCTATTTAAAGAGTCTTTTGGATTCAGCCCCCAGCACTGAGTGGAACAACACCAGCCCAGCGCCTTGCAGCTGGGGACGCTGGGACGTGTGAGGATGGTTGCCCCAGGGTGCCCTGCAGCATCACAAGCATCTCCCTTCTTTGTGTGCAGGTCAGGTTTCCTGAATCCAGGTCCACATCCCAGTCCTGGGGGACACCAGCAATGTGTGAGGTGGCAGTGGCATCCCTGAGCCCTCCTGCCCTCAGCAGCATCTTCCACCTCCCAGGCAGCCTCACTACAAGCTCGAGTGAGGGCTGCTCTGTCCCCCATGGGCTCAGTGGAGGCCCCGCTGGCCCTGGCCATGTGCCACGGTATAGCCAGAGCAGGGGGGTGTCACGATTCTCATGGCTCTCCATCCCGAGGCCAGACAGTGTGGGAGCACCAAGAGCTTCTGGCAGCTGTGCCAGCTGTCCCGTGCCAGCTCTCCATTGCCCCGAGCCTCGTCTGGCAGCCGCTTCCCTCCCCTGGCAGCTGTTGGACATGGACCGACAGGCATGAAGGGAGCCAGTGCTTCATAAGGAGGTTTTCACCGTCTGCCCAGGGGATATGTTTGTTCCGTAGCTGTGCGGGTGCAAAGCAAGCCAGAAATAGGTGGAGAGGGGGACACTGGATGCAATGGTGCGTGCAAACGGGACGGCTGGGGAAAAATTTCGCATGTACAGACTGAAAGGGGTTGTAAATGGCTGCTTTAGCTTGATGCACTGTGAAAAGATCCGCCTCTCTGCTCACCTTCCCACTTGACTGGTAAAGAAGCATTTGTTCAAGCACAGCACGGCCTCAGCCTGGAAACACAGCAGTTTTGGAGGAGAAGTTCACCCCAGGAGCCCCTCCTGCCACCTGGAGCCTCCAAGCAGGAGCTCTCACGCTTGGGAGGAGCGGTGCGATGTGGGGTCGAGCTGTGTTTTACACATGCAGTGCTTCTCCCTGCAATCTGAGCTTT
>NW_010207053.1:3221-9748 GCF_000695765.1 Mesitornis unicolor
CTGCAGGACGTGCTCATTCCCCTGCGAGCGCCTGGGTCCCTGAGGAGCGACATTCCCTGCTCTCGGTCACCCCCTCGCTCGCCTCCCTAGTTTTAAATATCTACCAGAGAGGGGATGGAGCCAGGTGGGAATTCAGTTTATTTTAGTGCTCGGCAAAAGGGGAAGGGAAGCAGCTGAGCCTGTGGCGTTCTCCGTGTGTGCCTCAGGACGTGCTCATTCCCCTGCGAGCGCCTGGGTCCCTGAGGAGCGACATTCCCTGCTCTCGGTCACCCCCTCGCTCGCCTCCCTAGTTTTAAATATCTACCAGAGAGGGGATGGAGCCAGGTGGGAATTCAGTTTATTTTAGTGCTCGGCAAAAGGGGAAGGGAAGCAGCTGAGCCTGTGGCGTTCTCCGTGTGTGCCTGGCCAGCCCTTCTCGTCCCTCACCCCCACTGCTTGCATCTGGCGGAGGTGCTGCTGCCCCGTGGCCCTGACCACACTTCCAGCCCCAGATGGGGGTGTCTCAGTTTTGGTTTTGTGTTGAGAAAGCCACGGATGTGCCACCCCACCAGATCACGCGCCTGCAACATTGCCAATTTTGGCCTCTCTTTGCATGGGGCCGTGGAGGAAACCCAGCCCCGTGCTGCACTGGGTGCTTTCCCAGCCCCTCCACTTGCCCTCGGTGCTTATGGGAAGCTTCAGCCCACGCTGTCCTTCCAGAAATAAAGCCCCTCAAAAGTTTTACACCTCTGTCACAAGTTTTGCTGTTTCTCAGTTTCTGCAGCAAGATTGGCTTTCTCTTTTCCCAGGGGGACTCAGCTGGTGGCTGCACTGGAGGACCAGCAGGCATCCGTCGCAGCGGTTCACCCACGGGGCAGCCACTGGAAACCCCTGACCCCAAACCACATCTCCATCGTGCGACCAAGAGTCAGTTTTGATTCTCTGTGTCTCAACTGCCAGCAGCTGGCTGGACTTTCCCTGCTCCATCAACCTCCTCCGATGGCAAGAGCAGCTCCTGAGCCCAGACGCTGCTGAAGGTCACACCTTGAACGCCTGCCAGCCAGGCTTGGGGAAGCTGGGGGGTCCTTTCTCCCTCAAGCTGTTTTCCATCCATTCCCAAGCACTGGATGTAGGAAAGGGTGTTTTCTGTTGTGCGGGGGCTCTGTGGTCCCAAAACAGAGGCAGAAGATGCTGCGGCTTGCTGCTGTGCCCTGCCTGGGCATCCCCACTGGAGCAATCGTTTCTTCTCCTGTTCCTAGCCAAAGTTAAAGTTCAGAGGAAGTTCATGAAATGAGCAAACCAAATACAAACGTTTTCAAAAGTGGAATTCCCATTGCAGTTAATTTTCTTTACATTACTTAGATAAAGTTTTGAGCCACTAAAGAGGGAAATCTCTACCCAAGAGCTGCATGAGGGGTCTGAGCCAGCTGCAGGAGGCCCTGGCCATGCATCCATCAAGTACTTTTGGGAGCCACGGGACCATGCCGCTGCCTATCTGTGACAGATTTCAAGGCTCTTTCAGGTGGGATGGGAGCAGCTGGCTGGAGATCACAGCAGTCACTCTCCTACACCAGGTCACACAGCCCCTGCCAAGTGTCACTGTGTGCCGTCGTCCCTGTCTGCCAAGAGGAGCGCTGCCCTGCTCCTCGGCGCCGTCGCCCACTGCTGCGCTCGCCCACGTTAAATAAACCTAACGAGGCCCTGCACAGAGCAAGCGTTTCGGTGACCTGGCCCGTGGGTATCTGCAGTTGTTTCGGTGACCTGGCCCGTGGGTATCTGCAGTTGTTTTGGTGACCTGGCCCGCGAGTATCTGCAGTCGATCGCGGTCGCTGTGACCGCAGTCGCAGCCCAGGAGCCCAGTGGCGTCCTCTCAGTTTTAACTGATGCAAAGGAGAGGTGTGGGAACGGGTATTGGCGTCCTTGCAGGGGGACGTCCAGGAGCCACATTTGGGGTTGCAGACACACGGCACCTCTGCGCAGGACAGCGCAGCAGCCCCAGCCCGGCAGAGGCGTGACACAAGCAGAGTCACCGGTGCAAACTCCACTGACAGTTCCTGCTGTTCATCCCTGGGCTGAAACCGTGCTGTAACCCTCCCCCAAAATCCCGTATTGCAGAGACGGTTTATTGAGTGATGAAAGAGCAGTTATCATCTCGGCTGGGGGCAGAGTTGCTCCTGTTTGGTTTTGCAAGAAGAACGACTCCAACCTCTTCTTTTTGTGTGTTCCCTCTCGGTGTGAGCTGCAAAAGAAACAAAAGAAATTCAGAATTTTAAAGAAGTTTTACACTGGTTTGGTGGATTCTCTCCTGCAAGAGGTTAACCGTTCATCTAAAGTCAGAGGAAGGTCTCTGAAGCAATCTTGCAATTTACAGCTTTTCCTCTACTAAATAAGAAACGGTCAGGAAATTAAACAGGAAATTGTGTCTGGAAGGAACAAAAGTTGCGTTGTCAGAACATGCTTATGAAAGATTTACTTTATTTTAACCAGTAAGGAGCCAAGATCAATAGTCAGAAGAGGAAGGAGTTTGTGTGAAGTAAATCACATGTGAAAAAAAAATAAAGAACGACTAGGGAGAACAAGAAGCCTTTGTAAAGGGCAGATAGGGATGAATGGGAGAGAAGGCCTAGCTTCTGCAGCAAACAAATGCTGGAAAGTGCTGAAAGATGAAGGCCCAGAGTGTAACCCCAGATCAGGTGTCTCTCCAGAAGTCAAACATTGTTCCTCAGCCTCGGTGTCCAAATCTCTACAGCCTGTAGAGATACTCTACAGCCTGTGCAACACCCTGGGGTCCATATGACTGTTAGAGGGTGATGGACAAGCGTTGCCCCCTCACTGGGATGGTTTGCAGGTAAAACAGTGCTGCCTTTTCTTTCCTCCCACTCAGAAACCCTGCACCAAGATGCTCCTTGGGTGGCCACCTCCAGCTCTTCCTGCCTGGGGTGCAGAGCTCCTTGACCCGGCTTTTATTTCCAGCCGGCAAAGCGACGCTCGTGCTGCTGCCAGCGGGACCTGCTGTGCTTTGCATGCTCACAGACTTCTGCATCTCTGCGTCAACACTGCTGGCACGACAAGTCCTCTCCGCCCAGGGGACGCAGGTACGTGCGCCGTGGGGTGACGCGGTGGCTTGAATTCAGCCCCGTGGCAGGGCTCACCCTCTGTGGGAACTGCACCAGCTTGCTTCACCCTGGGACTTGGCCAAGAGAAATTTGGCCAAGAGAAAGCCAAGACCCTGCAGCAAATACGCAGCGCTTTTTGAGAATCCTATGCAAATATTTGCTCCCAGGTGACCCTGTGGTACGCTGGGCTTTGGGTTAATTAAGGGTTCCAGTTGGGAGATTGGGTAATCTGTAATTTTTTTTTTCCCATTACACTGCTCATTTTATCAGGGGTTGAGAAACAAGCTTAGCAAGCCGGTGTGCGGGTCAGAGGTGTCAGAGGTGATGAACCCAGACTTCCGTCTGGCGATGGCACCAGGCTCTTTAGGTGGACGCTCATTCCTGGTGGGGAATGACTTGATGACTTCTCTGGGATCCTGCCCGGTCACTGTAATGGTTCCCCTGAAGTGATGTGTCCTCTGTGACAGCTCTTTAGCTGTGTTTGCTCTAAGCTGTATGTGATTAATCCCCAGCTGGTAATGAGACCGTAGCATGCCGGAGCAGTGCCATTCGAGAGCAGCCGCATGGGCTGAGCAAGTGTGGCTTCCCAGCCTTTTCCCCTCCTCTTGGAGAAAAGCTCTTGGTGAGCCAGCTGGAGGAATTACTGTCCCGGGAGCATGACAGAAGCTGATGAAGGACATGGTCCCAGCTGTAAGCTGTGGCGTGGCCCTGAGCAAAGCACCCCCTGCCAGCACCAAGGCAAGTGCTCTGGCTGGAATACTGAGCAATGGGTTAATAAATGTTCCCAGCTCTTCTAGCAGAGAGCTGAGCAGTTGTTTAAATGGTTTTCTTTAAGTTTTTAAAAAACTCCAGTGTTTTGTGAATGGTTTTCTCTACTCCTCTGGTCCTGGCCATCCCCAACACACAGAATCTGTGGCCGAGGCAGTGTTGGTGGGATGGGGAAGTGCGCTCTGCCTGCTGGCTGAGGTGGCCACGAGTGGTCGGAGGCAGGACGCCGGGTGTGCAGATGTTTGCCTTGCCCGGCACCTCCCCATGCTGACACAGCGCTCGCACCCACAGGAAGGTGCCATAACGTGTGTGGCATCTGTGACGGAGACGCGTCCTTCGTGCCTCCTTTGGGGATCCCGTCCTGGCAGGAGGCAGGGAAGGAGGCAGCTGCAGCAGAAGCTCATGTTGCCCTGCCTCTCTGCGGCATCCTCCAGCCCCGGGGTGGGGGACAGATTTTGGGCACTCCCTGACATGGTTAAAACAGCTGCAGATGGGACGTGCACAGTTGCTCCCATGGCTCAGGGAATTGCCCATTGCTGAGGCACAGAGGCTTCCTGCACCCGCGCTGCTCTGGGCATGGCCCTGCTGCAGGTTCCTGGAGGCACAGCCTGGCCCTCCGCACCGCACCTCTGTTCATGATGCTCCCGAGGATGGTCAGATGCCCACGCAGCCGCAGGTCTACGCTGCCACTGTGCCACGTCCCAGCTCCAGTGCTGCAAAAGTCTCCAGAAACTCTCATGGCAAAGGTGCTGGTGCACACGCCTCCCGTGCCACGAAGCAGCTTCAGGACTCGGCTCACTCCCACAACCGGTTGGGCTGCTCCTGTGTCATCCCTGCTCCTGAGCAACAGGACCTGACCAGGGAGTTGAGCGGTGCAGGGCAGCCGGGCTCAGCGCTGTCCCGCTGGGAGAGTGGCCAGCGGGCTCTGTGGCAGGCACTTGCACTGGGGACACAAAGCAAAGCCCCCCCCACCAGAGCTGCTCTCCTGGCCCCTTCCAGCTCGGTATAATCCAGGCCATGGCTTTGCGAGCTCGTTTTCCTCTGCTAGAGGTTCACGTTAAATCCCACGGGCTTCTTCCAAAACCTACCAGTGACTCGCGCAGGAATTCCCTCCTGTACAACCTAGCAACTCACAGCCTTGTTCAGCAGCTCCAAGCCAGGCTTCTGGCTAAGCAGCAAGGTCCAGGGCAGTGGGCACTGCTTTGCACCCGAGCTCACTGCCCACTGTGCTCTTACCCCATTTTCCAACCAGACACAGTGGGGATATGCCTGGGATTCTCCTGCAATAGCCCCCTCCTCGGGTGCTGCAGGACAAGCTGTTTCTGTCATGGGGCAGCCCATGGTTTGGTGGTCAGGGGGTTTAACCCCCAGCCTGCACGGAGATGTGGCACCAAGCTGGAGCTTCTCCCTTTTCCCCTCAGTGTGTTGGCACGCAGGCCTGCCCGCTGTCTGTGGCACAGAGCTCTCAGAAGGGCAGGGGATGCCAAGTGTTAATGAAAGCACAAAGTTACAGGGTGAAAAATCAGGAAAAGAACAGACACAAAGACTCTCCAGAGGTTTCCACTGCTGGCTGGGAACGTTTACCTGCAGCTGGCTGACTCCAGTCACGGCATCCTGCAGCTTGGCAGCACCAAGCCGAGCCCTGCAGGCACCTCCTCCTCTTTGGGATCTCCTCCGGGTGGTGTAAGGGCCAGTTTGTGGGGCTGGGGCTGGAGCTCCTCTGGGGAAAACAGCAGCTGCAGCCTGGGAGGGCCCTGCTCCGGCAAGGATTGCCGTGATTCACACCCTGCCGTGCCTCCCTCCGGGCAAAGCTGACCTTCCTTGTTCAGAGCCCTGGTGTGTGCACGTTTCCAACGTGGCGCGCTCATGCCTAATCCACCTTGGTCTTTCAGAGCTGTCGTAACACCCTGCGGGCTGGGAGCATGGCGTGTTGCTGCCCACTATGGCTCTGATCATGCTGCAGGAACCCAGGCCTGAGCTGTTGGGTTGCTGGGGTTTTTTTTGGCAGGAGTAAGCTGCAAGGATGGTCTTCTTGGCTAGCACAGCTCAGTGTAAAGCCCACCTTACAACGCCATGGACAGATTTAGGCCTGGCTCTCTACAAAATCTCTAATGGTTTGATAATCACAGGATGGACACGGTTGTCAGGGACCACTGGAGATATCCAGTCCAACCCCTGCCAGAGCAGGATCACCCAGAGATCACACAGGAACACATCCAGGTGGCTTTTAAATGTCTCCAGAGAAGGAGACTCCACAGCCTCTCTGGGCAGCCTGGGCCATGCTCTGTTACCCTCACAGTAAAGAAGTTTTTCCTTATGTTTAAGTTGAACCACCTAGTTTGTGACCATTAATAACTGTTGTGTAGTTCTCCCAGACTACCCAAAAATGCCAGTACCAGGGAAGGCTCATGGTCCTGCATCCGGAGTGGGTGCCCATAGCTGCCTGGCTCGAATTCCTCCAAGCATCTCCCACAAGTGGGATTGCATCTTTCTGAGGGAAGCTGGTGCCAGAAAGGGAAGCGGGAAGGTCTGTGCAGGGAGCTGCGGCGCTGGGAAGAGACACTGGGCCATCAGGGCTTGGCCAGGCTGTCAGGTCCCGGGCACAGCTCCAAGGAAAACAATCCCTGTGCGTGCCAGGCCCAGCTGCTGGGCAAATCCTGGCTC
>NW_010207054.1:0-45239 GCF_000695765.1 Mesitornis unicolor
GGCGGAGTGAGTGCGGTGGTGGGCGGGCCACGGGCGGCGGGAGGGGTCGGCCGCCTTCCCCCGGCCTAGCTGGTACGAAAGCGCCGCCGCCGGGGCAGGGCCTCGTTGCCGTGTGCCCGACGGGGGCGCCTTTCTCTTCAGCGGGGGCTTGCTAGGAGGGGCAGTGCGGCCCCTCTGCTCAGCTCGGCGCCTAGGGCTGAGGGCTGTAGCACCCTGCCCGCGGGAGGGGAAGGCCGGCTCCGAAGCGGCCCGGCGCGGTGGGGGGGCTGCAAGAGCTGGGAAATGCGGTGACTGCGGGTGCCGTCGGTCCGATACAGCGGTGCTGTTGCACTCGACAGGCAGAGTGGGCTTGTTCATGCTGTATCAGGCTTTCATCTGCGTCCTAGGCTGCAGTGCAGAATATTTGGTGCCTGCAGTGCATGAAGGAACTAACTCAGCAATAAGCAGCTCCATGAATCTAAAGTTTCAGTATTTGCCTGTCATCAGAGACCACTTTTAAGAAACAACCTTGACATGTTGGTCACTAGTGCAAATACAGTATGATCTGGTGGTTGTTTCATGTGTGCATGTCTTTAGTAGGCTAAGTCTTTATCATGCTGCTCCCATCCCCTGTAATCACATCTTATATTATCCTGACAGGTCTGCAAATGCCACCCATGAAGTCATCAATGTCACCCTCCACACTACGCTGGCTGCTACTACCAGACTGGTGGTACCTACGCCTGCTAAACCTATCCTTCCAGTTCAGACTGGAGTCCAAGCACAGCAAGAGGAGCAATCTAGTGGCATGACGATTTTTTTTAGTCTTCTTGTTTTAGGTGAATGATGAACTGAAAGTCTTTTCATCTCTGTTAATCATACTTTCTATCTGAGCACATGGGCCAACTTTCAAAAACAAAAAGTAGCATTTTATTTCTCCTCTGTTTTTTTCTCTATGAAGTGGAATATTGTACAGTCACAGGGATTTAGAAAGTTGGATATATAACTGCGTGAACCTCCCAAATCTGTGGAAACTGGAGGACCATTGTAAACCTTTTCACCATCATCTCAAAGTGCAAACAGCACGTTTAACTGTCTGAACCTTTATCAAGCACATGGCATGTGTTCGTATATGAAAAAGTTACTGTCAGATTGCTCCATGGTGCTTGCAGCTGTCTTTGAGGACTGTACTAGATAGGTGTCAGTTTAACTACTTGTAGCATGTCTGGACAGCCCTCAGATACTTTGCTGTATAAGCCAATGGAAGGCAGTCAGATTTACATGCACAAGTACTAAAGTTCAATATTTTTCTGGCTCTCCTCGCATTCTTACAAGAGTGCGAGAATAACATTCAGATTGCTATAATTACATTAACGCTGTATGTATATAGGCATTTTGAATGGTAGATGCACTCCCAACTTTTTTTTTTAAGTCTGGGCTGTTACCTTGCTTTAATAGAATATATTTATTCCTCACCATCTGCTTAGAGCAACACTGTAGTCAAAACTGTAACAAAACTTTCATGGTGGGTTAAGGGTTTTTCTGTTCTCCTTTGTGTTCTTGGTTCCTCCAAAGCAAGCTACACTGAGAGACTTCTGTGACAGACAAGTCACCTAGTTCTTCTGGGTGGTTATTCTTTCCAGTAGCAAATGGAGAAAATAGGTATGGAGTTGACAGCAATGCAGAAGCTTCTGCAAATCATTTGGGTTTAAAAAAAAATATAATCTTGACTCTTAGAAATAACTAAGTGCAGCAAAAAGTAGAAGGCTTCTGCTTATTTCTAAAGTATCTATTTGTCTTCAAAGAGGGTTAATGTTTTCCCAGAGGTCAATGGCATATTAGAATTTGAAGAGAAACAAAAGACCAAGATGCAGTAGATAAGAAGACTTCTAAGAACAAAATTTCTGAATATGTCTGTCTCATGGATTTTAGAAGGGCCATTCATGGTAAAATTGCATTCCTAGGGCTTCAGAACAGCTATGATTTTTTTTTTTTTGCTGTGTTCCAGCCTGTTTATGCCAGTCTGATAACTTAATGGATCTTAAAAACATCACCCTCAGGGCAGGGGAGGTCCCTGAACAAAGTAAAGCCAGTATAAAAGCTTATTGTTCATGGTTATTCCCATTCGTAATCTTTGATTTAGGAGTGTAGGAAGGGTGAAAAAATGCCTATACCATACTCTTAAATCCAGATGTTGTGAGCTGTAAAATGATCTTTAAAATGTTCTAAACTGGAATAGACCCAGAAGCAGGTCACTCCTGAGCTGTGCTGTGTGAAAGCCAAGCCCCAGATCTGAAGTGCCTGAAATAGCATGAGTTAGTGTCAGACCCCAGATTTCTATGACTTGTTTATCTGTTCAAACACCACTTCACCTTCAAAGTGATATAACTACAGTGCAAAATTGAGTTTTTTAAAACAATGAATATTGCATCAGATTTAAATTCTTTTTTTTTTAACTTCAAATCAAATATCTTTTGTGTTTTTCTACATTGGTCCTTTTCCCCTTACTGGTTTAAGTTTTAGCAGTGCTCAGCAGCAAATGTCTCTTGCTGATCTTGATAAGAATTTGACTGATGCTTGTTATGAGAATAAGGATATTTGAACGGTTACCCATTCTGCAACCTCATAGCCCACTGAGTAAGAGTTACTGAGGCTATGGAGCCAGACTCTTTTGAGGTGCACAAAAGAACAAGAAGCACCAGTCACTGCTTGCAATAAGGGAGATGTGGATTGGAGAGAAGAAAATTCTTCACCATGAGACTTAAGCACTGGAACTGGGGTTGAGAGGGGTTGTGACTTCTTTATCATAAGATATTTTCAAACTTGACTAGACAAGGCCCTGGACAACCTTTGACTTTGAAGTTAGCACTGCTTTGAGCAGGAAGTTGGACTGAATGACCTTGAGAGATCCCTTCCAATGTAATTTTTTTCTGATTCTGTGATTATCCATTTGGGTGAAGCTCATCTGCTCACAGGGACCCAGATGTGAAAGTGTAGCTTTGAATTTTTAATTGAGGTCATGTGTACATGTATGTTCTATTTCAAAAATACAAAATATTTACCAAAAACTTTATTAAAACAGTATATGCTGTATAACTGACATTTTTTTATAGCTGCTGCTCAGAGAAGGTTTTCTTGCAAGCTGAATCAGGCTTTAAAAGTAGTAATACTGGTATTTTTAGAAGATAATTTGAAGTCCTGAAATTTGCCTTAGTTATTTTCTGTCATTTCTACATCCATTTACGTACTTCAGTGAGAAGTAAACTAAAATTTGGTTACTTGCATTAGTGAATGTCTGCTAAATCATTAGGAGATGTTTTGCTGCATGTATTTTAGAAATACTAGTTATAAGTGTACTTTATTATCTTCTAACAGTTTTAAATCTACTTTTTTTTTTCTTTCACAGCTATCTGCATCATATTGGTGCATTTACTGATAAAATACCGACTTCATTTTTTACCAGAAAGTGTGGCTGTTGTTTCTTTAGGTGAGTAACCATGACATTTTTGTATTGGATTTGTGTTAATTCAGGGACTCTCAGTAGTCTGTGCTTGCTCTAGTGTGTGTTAACCATCACTGGAAAGATGCAGCAAACTGGATGCAGTGAAGAAAACAATTCATAGAATTAAATTCACGGAAGAAATCAAGAAATGAGCATATGTGCAGAGACTGGCTCAGTAAAATGAAACAGGCACTATAGGGACATCACTGCCTGAGTACATTGGCAGCTTCCTCTATTTTTGCATCTGCACTGTAGGACAGGATACTGCAGCGCTCCTTGGCAGCAAGACTCTGGCCCTCCCTTTGATGTGGTACATGTGTTTGTATTAGTTTCAGTGGAATTATGTCTGAATATGTGATTTTGATCTAGCTGGGGACTGTAATTGTATCCTGAAAACTTGCCTGGACTGCCAGATAGTTAACTGTCCCTGTAGGACCATGACGAGAGCTCCTCCTATGACTTGAGCTATAAGAATGCCACCCTTAATGAAGATGAAGTGCTTACCTAATTTTAATTAAATTTGGAGTATTCCTAAGCCTGCAGTTTTATGTTAGGGTAATATCATTTATTTATATGCTGTTGCTCCAGATTTATAAGTGTATAAATGAAGAGGAAATCAGGCCACATACATTTATGATTTTCTCCACATACTGTGTAACATAATGTTTAAAGAACTTGGTCTAACTAATCCCAGCAACAGTTTTTCAGCTGATTCTGTAACTTGTTTACAATAACCTGTGATATTTTTGCTTCTGTTACTAGTGACAACTTCACTGACAGCTGTTCTAAAAATGCAACAAAAAGAGAAAGATGCTTAGCTATAATCCTAATGTAGTGTGGAGAAGTGTAATACTTGTTGAGCAGGTAGATTTTTTACTTTCTCCTGGGCTTTGCTGGTACCTTCTCTCATATTTCTTAACTGTATTTTCACACAGTTTCCCAATGGGAGAAAGTAAGGTTTCTGGTGTTTGTCAGTACCTTGTGCTTTCTGGAAAACAGGCATGTTCTTGCATCTTGGGTTTGAGATTGATAAAATCTTAGAGCTGTTACTTAGCAGAAAGAAAAGCATATTTTCCTGCAGGCGCAACTGCCTGAATTTTTAGATAACTGATGCAGACCATATCACATCACTAGCATAGTAGAAGGTATTGAAGCTTTAAGAGACATTCACTTGCAAAGCCTTATTTAAGTTTTGATATTTCTGTGCAACTGAAAAACAAAGAGACCTGTAAGAAATCTGTCATAGTGCTGGTGTGGATTTCTTGAGTATTGCACGCACACCTCATCTTTATAGGAGCATCATCTATCAGGCTTTTGTGCATTTATGCTTCTGTCTACCATAGTATGACAAAAAAAGATGAGAGCTGCTGCAGATCATCCTGCCTTACTTTGTCATCCCCATAGAAACCATTCAGTGTTTGATACACTCTCGACACACTTCTCTTTCCTTCCCTTAATTTACTGCTGTGAACAAAAGTCTTGTGTGGTATGTCTTCCAGTGGTTTCCAAAAGGACATTACTATCCCTTCAGTATCCTTCCTCTTTGTACACAAAAATCCAAGTGACATGTGTTAATGTGGCTTCTAATGAGGTTAGTTACCATTGTTATTAAATAGATAATTTAAATGTAAGCATAATCCCCAGTTTTAAATGCAGCAGTATATCGATTGCTCTTGCTGGCGTAGTTTAGGGGTTTTTTTACAGTCATTGCTTATATTCTTCCCCAGGCCAACTACTGTGCAGTGCTGAGCTGAGGTGTTAGGCAAACTTGTGTCACTGCTCCTGCTGAGCTTTGCAGAGAGCAGCAGAGGCACAGATATTCTTCTCGTTCTATTTCTTGTTCTTGGCATCTCGGCAGCAGAACAAGGATTTTAGCTGTGCTGGTATCTTCTGTACTCTTGACAGTCCCAACAAATGCTTGTTTATGAAACTCATAAGTTTTTGTGCTGGGGCTGTCACTGATACTCAGTATGGGTAAGAAGGAGCAGCAGTGCATCTCTTGTATTTTCACATAAAGGGCACGTAAGAAACTGGCACAGTTTGGTTTTTTGTGTGAACCATAGCATAGCTGTAGTCTGTCTTTCAAGCCAGATGAGATGATACCAGCAAATGTAATTCCACTAAGTCAAAAGAGTATTATACCCAGTAGCAATTCAGTTAACAGATGTCCTGTGTCATTTAAGCCCTATTTATTTAGTTTATTGACTCAGTCATATTTAAACTACTGTCAGCTCTGTTGACAGGACACGGCATCTGTATAATCATTGGAACTGCCAGTTAATTGCTGGTCAGTGAACCTCTGTTACTGGTAATAATCTACACAGCTTGAGTTTCAAGTATCCAGTTTTGCTAGCAATGCCAGAAGTGAGGTGTGTCCTATTTTGATTTGTAAATTAAGCAAATAAAATGGCAGCAGAGAAGGATGATTTTCACAACTGTTTTTCCTTTACTGTGTAAGCTATTCAGAAGCTTTTGGGTTATACAATTTCTAAGGCACGTTACTCTCCTGGTGGACAGGTTGGGTGTGCATTCTCTAAGGCTAGATTTTGATCTTTGTCCTTAAAAATTACTGGAATTTGGTGGTAAAAATAGTTGCCAGAAAAGTTTTTCTGTTTGGTTTGTTCTTGAGTTTTAAGATGTTCTCAGGAAAAATAAAGGTTTTCTAATTTGCTAATGGGAAAATTCCTATAACATGTTCAAAAGAATGAGGCTTAGTTTAACTTTTACAGACTTAGCTTTTCAATGAGCCCCTTGACAAAACTGATCTACCTGATTTAGTAGATGGAACCAGCTGAACAAAAACTGCTTTCATTAATCTAGTAATAAAGGAAGAGTAGTTTGTAAAGATATGTGGGACAGGTTTTAAAAACCAGTGTCAAAGTTTGATTCTGCTGCTATTAAACCCTCTTGGTGATGCGTTATTTTGTGCCAGCTCTCTTCCATGACTGCTTAGCATAATCTTACTTAAGTAGTACTGTTGTGTGTAATATGCAGCTAGAAGCTACTTGTGCTATATGAAGGTGTAAGTTCTATGATTCATGTTCCTTCTTTTGCCTTAACCTGTGCTGTTGCCTTACATTTTTATTGTTGTTCATTTAACTTTTGGTATCATGAGAGGGCCTCATCTGTCTGTGACATTGTTCTTTGTTAGGGTCAGTTTGTGATTAGCTCTTCTTCTAAAATGGGACTGAGTCTTGCTTTTTACTTAAGCTTCTTGAGCTCATAGGATAGGGATGCTCAGCTTGTAACCCACAGGCCATGGTTGACGTACTCACAGGGTTCCAATTTCACAAAGTCATACTGGAGCCCTTCCACTTCAGCAGAAGTGAGTTAAGGGATTCTCTTTTCTTTTAAATCCCCTCTAAACATAGTTTTATGTGAAGGTTCTTAATACTCATTCATAAAATACTGAAAGTTTGTTCAGGAAGTACACTTCGTGATATCAGTGTCTTCAGATGAGTAGGCTCTGGTTGTTGTGGTTTGTTTTTTCCCCACATAAACTTCTTGGTAAGTGATACAAGTACTGCCTGTACCAGTTGAAGACAATGTTGCTGCTCTGCAAAAGTTAGAAATGTTCTAGTCCTTGGCTTCTGACGCAGCTTTCATGCCAGAATGAAAAGCCTGTTAGTACTAAGACCTGTGTTTATATGGCATGTGAGTGGCTGTGTCTGCATTCTGTCCTCCTTCAAAGAACACCAGGCCTTTGATGTTCCTTCATTAATGTTTTGCTCTTCCTTTCCATATAAACCATTTCATGGAACAGTTATTTCTATCCTCTGGGACCAGTGCCTTCACATATTTTTGTATGAAAGAAGGCTTAAGCCTCATGGCTTTGTGTGGATGACACATCCATCAGGAGTAATCCATGTGATGCTATTTGTAAGACTCTTTTGATAGCTACAGCATGAAAGAATAAAAACACATAAATTACAGGAAAGCATACCTCAAGCTTCTCGGCCACTTTTTACCTTTCATTCAGTGTATTTCACTTCTACACCCCAGTGTTTGACTATTAAGTCTCCATTCTGTAAATAAGAAAACACAACTGTGCAGAAACACAGATCTGGAATCTGACTGAAGACAAATTCCTCATAACTTCTTGAAAGCAATTAATGACAATTCATTAATTATTTTCATGACTTCTAAAAGAAATCTTGTTAGTTTGGAGTTTTCTGTCTTATCTGATTGGAGATGAGTAAGAGGAAAGAGCACAAAAACCTTTAACCATTGAGTTTGCAGCACCCTTGGTACAATTCTTTTATACTCAAATTAGTATTTCTACATGACTTAAAAGATGTGCAGTTCGTCTGGGAAATAGTTCTGACAGTGTCTCCACCCTGACCAGAACTTGTTGCCTACTTCATTGCCAGTAAGAACTACGATTTCATTGAGACAGAATTCACTTTTGTGGAGAACGCTGATTTCACTTGAGCTGTGTTAACACTGCAAATAACATTGAAGTGACATGAAGATCTTGTGCTATCACATTAACTCATAACTTCCTGATTCTTTAGCAAAAAAAGACTGAATATTACTTGAATGCAGCTTAGATGAAAAGCATTTTTGAGTAGTTAAACCTGTTGTCTTTATGAACCAATGAACACAGCATGTTCAGTATTCAGATATCCCAAGTGAAAATCTTTAGTGAAGGGATGCTGTGTATTTATGTAACATACTGGGAATTGTAATATATCAGACTTATAAAACCACTTGGTGTTTTTGTGCATTAGGAATGAAAGACTTGCTGCTTTATTTTTTGTCTTGTTTTTTAACTTCTAAAACTTTGTTGACAGACTATTGATAACAGTTAATGGAAACAGTTATCTGTTTTGTGAGTATTTCAGAATGTTTTCTCATTCTCTCCTAGGTATCCTTATGGGAGCTTTTATAAAAATCATAGAAGCTCAGAAGCTGGCCAACTGGAAGGTATATTTGAAGCAATTCATTTTAACTTGCAGAACAATCTTTAAATGTTTAAAATAAGACTGATCGTAATATTAGTTTCTTTAGATGTAGTTTCCAAAAACTTAGGTACATTATACTTGATGCCAAAGTTTGGTTGGTTTGGGGTTTTTTTTTAATAATAATACAACCAATGTGAAGTCCCAATCCTGCTGCACATTTTCTAAACAGTACATTTTTCCTTGAGTAATCATTTTTACAGTAGCAAATCTGTTCCTATTAGATACATGGTAGAAGAAGATACTGTGCATCTTTGGGATCAGTTACAGTAAAAAAATACAGCAATTCAGTTATTTATCTTGTATACTTTTTGACTGTATTTAGTCCTTTCTCCTTTTAGAGAGTTAATTTTGTAGGTGTTTTCATAGAAAAAAATGCAGTTTGACAGCTTGTAGAGTCACCTGTTTACTTGAAGATATTAACATAGATTTCAGAGAGGTAAAAAGGAGCACTTTTCCAAAATAGCTGTGCTAAAAGTCATGTTATTTACTTATTTTGTTTACTTATACTTCAAACTGCAACAAATGGTGGTGCTAAGAACAGACAGTTCACAAAGCAATCCATTCAGCATGGCATGTTTCTTGGGTACTCTGTTGCTTCTTGTGGAAAGACTGCCAAAACCAGAGTGCCTGAAGCAGCAGCATTTTTCACATTGGCTGAGACAATGGAAACATGATTTGAGCTTTAGTTCCATTAGAAAACACACGCAAAGCTTCTGTGCAGAAGGTTGTCCTTGTCCTGGTGCCCGATTCTTCATGGACTTCGGTATTAGAAAGACAAATGTTAACACTGATGGCAACCAAACAGAGGAACATGTGACCAGAGAGAATGTGGGAATCTCCACCCACAAAGATATCCAAAACTTGACTGGATAAAGCCTTGAGAAGCTGAAGTTGCCTTGAGTTGGCCCTGCTTTAAGCAGGGGCTTGGATCAGACACTTTCAGAGGTCCTCTCCAACCTGAAGTAGTGAGTGATGCTATGAGGTCTTATCTATGCATGTGTGGAGTCACAGAGTCTTCCTCAGGGAGGAAGAATCCTGGCAGAAGTGTCTCCAAGAGGTGAAGTGCAGTTTTTGCTTCCTACAGTTTATCCACATTGTCAAAGCAATGAGCTCTTCACTATTCCTGCTTTAATTTAAAGTCTTGATATATTTGAACTGTGATTTTGTTCACAAAGGATCAAACCATTTATTAGGATTAGATCAGTGAATTGATTAAAATCACAGGGATTTGAATCGACAGTTTTAAACAGGATTTATATTAGCAAGCTGAAAATCTCGGTCTGAGTAGTGAATTTTAATCCTAGCTTGCAGTTTAATATTTCTTGGCATTTATGTCCCTAAAGGAAGATTTTATTTTCCTCCTTAGTTGAAATACATTAAAATGCATAGATTTTCATTCAGATGTAGCTTTTTAATTACATATTATACTTCTTTTTTTGACAACTAACTACACTAATTCTGTGTACATTCATTTAAGGAATTACATAGTTCAAGAGTCACGTTGTGATATGTCATTTTTACGTATTTACTTATTAGAAACAGTGAGTAGTGCACTAGTTAGTGCTTTTTCATTCCTGATTTGTGTTATGTGGATTTGACTTGACTTAAAATTGAAAGTCAGTTAAACAGCCACAAAATCAGCATTTTAAAATAGTTTCTTATTGGTTAAATAAAATAATCTGAAAAGGATTATGTATGTAGGGGAAGAAAAGAAAGCTTAAAGTATGCTCTGATTTGACCACTGATTCTATAAATGCAGGGAATATTGATCGTAGCTAGTGAATTACATAGCTTATTTCTTGTAAGCATTGGCCAAATCTTGGGAGGCACTGAGGATGACACCGTGCCCCACAGCATCCTCGTGGAGAAGCTGGCTGGGCATGGCTTGGACAGGCATATGCTTTGCTGGGTTAAAAACTGGCTGGATGGCCAAGCACAGAGAGTTGTGGTGAATGGAGCTAAATCCAGTTGTGACCAGTCACAAGTGGTGTTCCGCAGGGCTCGGTTTTGGGGCCAGTCCTGTTTAACATCTTTATCAATGATCTGGATGAGGGGATTGAGTGCTCCCTCAGTAAGTCTGCAGATGACACTAAGCTGGGAGGGAGTGTTGATCTGCCTGAGGGTAGGAAGGCTCTGCAGAGGGACCTGGATAGGATGAATCAATGGGCTGAGGCCAACTGTATGAGCTTCAACAAGGCCAAGTGCCGGGTCCTGCACTTTGGTTGCAATAACCCCATGCAGCGCTACAGGCTTGGGGACGAGTGGCTGGAGCTGCCAGGCAGAAAAGGACCTGGGGGTGTTGGTGGACAGCAGGATGACCATGAGCCAGCACTGTACCCTTGCGGCCAAGAAGGCCAATGGCGTCCTGGGATGTATGAGAAGAGGTGTGGTGAGTAGGTCGAGAGAGGTTCTGCTTCCCCTCTACCCCTGATGAGAACTTCCCCTCCCCCTGGTGAGACCGCATCTGGAATATTGTGTCCAGTTCTGGGCCCCTCAGTTCAAGAAGGACAGAGAATTGCTTGACAGAGTCCAGCGCAGAGCCACAGGCATGACTGAGGGAGTGGAGCATCTCCCTTGTGAGAAGTGGCTGAGAGAGCTGGGTCTCTTTAGCTTGGAGCAGAGGAGACTGAGGGGTGACTTCATTCATGTTTATAAATTTGTAAAGGGTGAGTGTCAGGAGGGAAGGAGCCAGGCTCTGCTCTGTGATGTCAGATGACAGGACAAGGGGCAATGGGTGCAAGCTGGAGCATAGGAGGTTCAACCTGAACATAAGGAAAAACTTTTTTACTGTGAGGGTGACAGAGCACTGGACCAGGCTGCCCAGAGAGGTTGTGGAGTCTCCTTCTCTGCAGACATTCAAAGCCCGCCTGGACGCGTTCCTGTGTGACCTGGTCTAGGTGATCCTTCTCTGGCAGGGGGGTTGGACTGGATGATTTTTTGGAGGTCCCTTCCAACTCCTAATATTCTGTAATTCTGTGGTGCTGCATCTGATTGCTCTTGTTACCAGCTAAAATAAAGAGTCACAGATATCACATTATTATTCTCTAATTTAAGTTAATTTTACTGTATTAAAGCTTAGGTTTTAACATAGGTTGTCATAATTTAAGATGTGAAAATTTCTAATAAATAATTATTATGTACTTTATAAAATGGTTTTAAATAGTTTTAAATTTACTGTAGAATTTTGGCTTATCTGATACGGAAAAAAAATGAATATTTAACTGCAGGCTATATCTGTGTACAAAGCAAATCTTGTATTGTATCCTTGCCTTAAGAACTTCATAATGTAATTTCTTGCAATCAGGCCTTACTAAGTCTTCAATGGACCTTGTACTTGCTGGTGACTCTTGCTGGCTAGCATGGCTGATAATTACACCCCTCATATTTTACTTTCTTGGTCTCTGCTTCAATGCAGCACAAATGCTATCATTCCTTTTCATTATTTCTTGCCTCCATGTTGACCTCTGCTTTCAGGGGCTTTTAAACAGTGTAATTCATCAGGTATGTGGGGTTTTTGTTCTAGTGCAGTTACTGTATTCACAGAAGCTAGATAGTGTTAGCCATCAACACACAAAATTGTGCATGCAGAATAATGGACTAGAACATTTCAGTATAAAGGACGTGTTTTATTTTTTAAGTCCCCCAAATCCTTTAAGATGATTATCACTGGTACAGACAGGAATGAGACTTTAAAAAGATGAGTACTTCTTTTTTTGAAAGGTGGTGTTTTAACAGAACAGTCAACTGGCTGTTTAACCTAGATTTGAACAAATTAATCGTAGCTTACAAATGTGACAAGTTCTGCTGTATTCAGAACTGTGGAGACCAGGAGGGAGCCTGGTGGGTAAAGAGACAGAGGCACATTCAGCCATGATTAATTTGCCTTCTGTGATTAGTCTGCCAGCAGAAAAAAACAGGTTGTCAGTTTGGGGGTACAATTCCTTAAAGCAGTGTTAGCCAAGAGATGGGATAGGCAACAAAGAGTAGGGTCACTGAAAAATAACATCTTACTTCACAGTAGGTTTCATTTATGTCATTCACATGGTAAAAAGGAAGCACTGGAATAGTACCATTTAATTACAGGCATAAATTACATTTGCCAGGAAGAATCAAGCCTCAGACTTTTAACAGTGGTATATGTCTTGACCCTGTTCACTTGCAAGTGTACTGAGACGATGATCTGATTTCTTCTTGTTAGTTTATGAGTTTTCTAGTGAAACTGTACTTGGTCATAGTCAACCTAGGTTATATTCAAACGAGTGGCCAAGAGGTCATCGTTCCTTGACAGTCCATACAGATTTTGAGACTCTGAGATAAAATGGGAATGCTTTTTGTGGAAACAGAAAGACTTTTCCTTTCCCATAAATAACTTCTTTTCTGTGCAGCTTATTTGGACACAGTAATTTAAAATAAGTAGTACTTAGATTTCTATCATTGGATTAAAACCAAAAACAAAACAGTAGAAGTAGCAGCCCTGGAGTAGATTGCCATTCTTCAGTCTTTTATTTTGTGATAAGGGAGAAAGATGAATGCCATTTTCCAACATTTTCATTTTGTTTTGGTTTAAATTTCCCTTTTGGAAGATTTAATGCTGTTTCAGTGATTATGATATCCTTCAAATTATACCTCATTTTTGTTTTGCAGGAAGAAGAAATGTTTCGTCCAAATATGTTTTTTCTGCTTTTGCTTCCACCTATTATATTTGAATCTGGATATTCATTGCACAAGGTTAGCCCCTGCCAGCCATTCATTTTACACATTGAGGTTTTGTTTGAAACACATTCTGCTTTTAGTTATTTTCATGAGGTTTAGAATACTTGCGTTAAATTCCATCATAATAATTATCAGGGAATTGAGTATGCAAACTTTAAGCCTCCTCAAACTAGAATGCAGGGAATGTAGCTTGTTACTGTTAACTGAATGTTGGCAAGATGTTGGGTACTTCACAGAGATTATTTTCCTTGGTTGGAGAGGTTTCTTACCTCATCAGAGCTGTACAAGGGCTGATGTGAAGGAGGCAGAATGGGAAGGAGTAGGATCAGAAGTGGGAAAGGTGGGGTCACTCCATAGCTAGCAAAGAGCTAAATGTTTACAAGGTTTTTCACTCTTTGCCTGAGAGCTGTGTTTTCATGGACATTTCTCACAGCGCTAGTCCTGTCTGAATGGTTCTGGTCCTCCCTTGTGCTGCCTTTCTGCTTGAGCTGTGCTGCAGAAGAGGGAGTGAGCAGTGGGCAATAGTAATATGAAGTGGTACCAATACTGAAGATTTTTTCATACAAAATCACAGTCTAAGAAATGGACTAGGAACTGGGAAGTTTACAAGCCTTTTTCACATGTCCTATTACAGATGTATTAATTTACAGTTCTGTCAGGTGGGGAAGGTGTCCAAGTGCTGGTGAATGTCCAGCTGTTCGCCTGAGGATTTGTTTGTGGTTAGGATACCAGACTGACATCCTGTCCTGGCTATCAGAGGGTTTTGCCGTTGTCCTCAAGAGAGCAAGCTCTTTAGGCAGGTGGTGTGGATGTATGTTCTGGGGTACCTGGAACCAAACTAATGAAGCTTTATTAACTCAGTTGTGAATCGGAATCTAAATTAGAGGCAAACCCAAACATTAATTTTCCCTCAGATCATTTTCACTGATTTACTGACTTTACTACTGTGTTCCAGGGTAATTTTTTTCAGAACATTGGTTCCATCACTCTGTTTTCTGTATTTGGCACTGCAATATCAGCTTTCATTGTAGGTGGAGGAATTTATTTCCTGGGCCAGGTAAGAATAACTGCTTTGAAGCAATTAAGTTTATCCGGCTTGCTCTTTGAAAGTCCATTTTTCAGAGCAGACAAACATAGTAAACGTGAATTCCTGGGTCCCAAAGTCCAGTTCTCTGCTATCACAGAGGCAATGTTATATTAACCCCTTCCATAGCTATAGCATGTTCTATGGTAAAAGCAGTTCACTTGAGTTAAGTTTTACTTTTTTTTACTTACTCAATCTTCTCATTCAAAGGTTGTTCCAAACCCTGTGTTCTCTACAGCCATCTTGTAATTTCCAGTGTTAAACTTACTTCTTCTTGTGTCAATAATTTTTTTTTTCACTTCTTTGCTTTAGTGTTTCCCACATGATTAGATAAAGACAAAAATAGTTCTATTTTCTCTCAGACTTCATTCTGGTAGGCCAAACAGTCCGTATTTTCCTCTTTGCCTCTCAGATTTCCATTCTTTTGAATGCCGTATTTACTCTCCTCACCTCTATCTGTTTCAGTTTCATCTGGTCTTCCCTGATTTTGGGTGACCAGAATTGTAGCAGTAAATCACTGTTTTAGGGCAGTATTAGACTGGGTAACATCACTACTGTGATTTTTTTTTTTCATTATAACAAACTTAGGATTTGATGAATAGTTTCACTTTTAAAAACAGCAGGAAATCACAGTTGATTGTTATTTTTTATGTTTTACCTATTCTTTCAGGCTGATGTAATTTATAAACTCAACATGACAGACAGGTAAGCTCTTGGGGAAATGTTGTAGTATATGAAATGAAGCCTTCTTCAAGATAACTGTATATAGGAAGTGCTCTTAAAAGACAGAATTAGTTTCTCAGTATCAGTAATGTAGATTTTTCAAGAACTTGGCAAAGGATCTAATCAGTTTTTAGGAGCACACACCCTACCATTAAATAAAAGTTAATTCCTGATTTTTGTTTGTTTGTTCATTGTATAGCCAAGACAGCAGTTTTTTGTTAAAATCCATAAATAATTTGGGTGGCAAGCAAGAAAAGTAAAAAGTAAAACATGCATGAACAATAAAAGTCTTCCTTACTTGGTTCCAGTGTTTGACTTTACGCAGCTGAGCAGTCCAATTGCCTCTGTATTATCTATCTTTGGATTCCAAAGTAATGAAGTTTTAGCAATTCCCTTTAAACATTCCTCTCTAGTACTCCTGAACAGGTAACACTGTGCATGTATGATACATGGTTTGGGCTGTGTCTGTAAAGTTATTTGGTTTCCCATTCCTCTGATTTTTTTCTTATTTAGTTGGAGTAAGACATTGATACTGTTGTTAAAAGCTGGGAGATAGATATTTCTCCAGCATCTCTTCCAGCTGGACAACTTTTCGGTGTATCAGTAAATGAAAAACAAAAACTTCCCTTCTGTCACTTCAAGTTCTTGTGAATGGGAAGAGAACATAACATTTCACTGTGTAGAAACTGTAACACATAACATCTTTGTTACTAGTTGTTCACAGGAGTTTGCTAGGTACATGTTTTTCTTTCATCTAGTTTTCTTTTTTGTTTTGTCTTCTCCCAGTTTTGCATTCGGCTCTTTAATATCTGCAGTTGACCCTGTGGCTACTATTGCCATTTTCAATGCCCTCAACGTAGATCCTGTACTTAACATGTTGGTTTTTGGAGAAAGCATTCTCAATGATGCAGTCTCTATTGTCTTGACCAAGTAAGTGCATTTGAACTACATGTGTTTATGGAAACAGCAACCACATTATTTTCTGTTAATTAGTTATTCAGATATATAATAATTCTTACATCTCCATTTCAAACAAATTGTGTCTTTCTGGTGTAAAGCTGAAATTTGCATCATCCTTCTTTGTTAAAAGCAATCCATAACATAAACTGCATAGGCAGAAGACAGTAAATGGATGTCTTATTAGCACTACCTCAGTGCCTCATCTGATTGACCCCATACAATTGACTGCTTTCTAAGTCCATACGTTTACCAGGTCTCTTTCCATCTGAGGGTCCTGACAACAGAAAACCATCATGTGTTGTCTCAGGCTGCCCAGGGAAGTGGTGGAGTCACCATCACTGGAGGTGTTAAAAAAACGTAGATGTGGCACTTCAGGACATGGTTCAGTGAGCATGGTGTTGGGTTGACAGTTGGACTTGATGATCTTAGAGGTCACTTCCAACCTTAAATGATTCTATGATTTACCTTGCCAAATGCATATCATTTGCTTATACCCACAGTCACACTTCAGTTTGTAGAGGGGATACATCAACATCCATGCAATAGTTTTATATTTATGTTGGGGGTATCACAGGGAATAGGAATATCCAATATCATTATCCTTTGCCAATGATCATTCTTTGGGGTTGAAAGAGAAAAAAAAAATCCGTATCTTCATGTTATTGCCGAATTCAATAGATGGGACTATGTATAGAAGGAGTAGATATACTGAGAAAGTAGTGAAGTTAGTAATTTTTGAATTAAGGAATTGCTTTTAATACATTCATGGTTCTTTAATGGAAGACCATGAAGGCTAACAGCAGTCAAAAGGAACACTAGTTATAGTGCATGTTCTCTCTGCATGGAATTCTATGAAATACATTTGTGAAATTCAAAGAAATTTCTCCCCATTCCTCCTAAAAGCTGCTTTGTTTTTCTTCAGTGACCCTCTTCTCTGTCATCCACACCTAAATATTTGATGAGGTCTTCCTGTTCATTTGTTCTTCTCTGAGGATCACATGATCTATCTCTTTTCTTTCTCATGCCTTGAGTTTTTACCACTGCAAAATGTGTTTTCCTTTTCAAAGTTTGAAAATTGTTTCATAATACTGGGTATTATCATAGCCTATTTACGCCATTCTGGGGATTCTTCAGAAGAGTAATGCTGGATTTCCAGATTTTTAGCAGAATTAGGTTTCCCTTTGGGGATTACACTAAGACTTGATTTAACATCTTTTGACATTCCTCTTGTTACATGTATCACAGTAAAAGCCTTTTACGAGTGGTAGCAACAAAGAAACTAAAGTCTTTTTTGTTGGTTGTTCTCAAAAGATGTTTGGTATTTTTGGATCCAGGCTTAGAATTTATAACCATTTCTTTTTATTTATTTTTTAATCATATCTAGCACAGCGGAAGGTTTGACAAGAGAAAATATGTCAGATGTAAGTGGATGGCAAACCTTCCTACAGGCACTGGGATACTTTCTTAAGATGTTTTTTGGCTCTGCAGCGCTTGGCACACTTACTGGTCTTATTTCTGCATTAATATCCTTTTAAAATTTTGGTATACACATGTATACATTGAAGAGCTTCAACATCCTAATAGTATTTTTCTCTCTCATCTTCTCCAGCATTTCTTAGGCAATATTCCTTATTAGACATTATTTTGTTGTCTGAAGATTTTCTCGTGCTCATTTTGTTTTTATGTTGGTATGCATGGGTGTGTATTTAAAAAGTTGCATGAAGTTTTTATGAACATAATTAACGTCCAAAATGCTGTATAGTGGCTTATATTATGTGCATTGGAGTGTTATAAAATATGGTAATTGTTTTGTAAATTCAAAATATATTAATTCCATTTCAATACCAATCCATTTTTACAAGCATGTGGCTCCTTTTTTACATGCATAAAAAAAGCTGTTTTTCCTGAGGGCTTTTGAGTCAGACCAGCTCATTTGTCCTTATGTATCATATTCAGGCAGCTGAATACAGATACTGTTCTATTTGAGTTTACATTGAGTTACATTTTGCCTCTTCCATTTCCATGAATTGGTTGCTAAACAACCCAGAAGCTTCTCTGCTGAGATAAGGAAGGATGTTTGTTCTAAGTCAGATAACTTTGTTACTTTTCAGAGGTTTTTTTAATGTTAATGCTGACTTCCCTGTGGGTAATCTTTTGTGCTAGGTGTGTATAACAGTTATGGATGTCATTTGGGACCTGCTGTTAAGCACTTTGTTTGTAAATAACAAGAACAGAGTGTTTGATTAAATATAGATATATTTCCTCTCTTGGTTCATTAGCCTGATTCCATGAACTTTGAAATTATTTCATGCATCACAACAAAAGAGGGAGACAGATGTTCAACACTTCTTTCACTGATATCTAAATGATATTAAGACAAGAGAAAAGCAGCTTATTTGCCCTATTACAGTTCTTTGTGGCTCAAAGTATTTGATTTACCCTAAGCATGCAAAATTTCAGTGCAGCAAAGGCTGTCTCTTACTGGTTGCTAGCAGATAAATACAGTTGTTGCTTGTTCATGATCCAGGAGGAATGCAAACTGCCATGTCACAGGCATCTAATCCTCTAAATTTTAACAAAGATGGTAAGTGAAGTATTTCAAGTGTTAAGGTAAAGATGTGATTGAAGGAATATTCCTGTTATATTAATGTTAATATTAATGCAGATCTGTCATATTCAGTCTAGTGACACGGGAGAGGAGATTGCTTGCATGCTTAGTGTGTCAAATAACTTATACTTGGCAGCTGTGCTCCATAACCGTGCACAAGCAGAGCTTGTGGCTCTTGACAAATGTCCATGTTTATGACTACAAATATAAAGTGAGTTTTAAATATCTTGTGTATAAAAAGGCCATTATTTTTGTTAAAACATAAATGAGAGCTATTTTACTTTTAATTTGCTGTTTCTTCGTTTTCCTCTATTTTTAGAAAAGCCTCTAGTATTTAATGATTCTCTGTGGATTTTCTGCAGTATTTTTGGAACAGAGATTTCAAAGACTGATCATGTAGGGAAGTGGCTTTTCTAGATCCAAACAAACAATTTGGTATGTAGCTATCAATATTGTATAGGTACATCAGTAGCAGATCTTTGTTGTCCCTAGGTCTGTCCATTCTGATAGACTCCTACTAGCAGTAGCTTATATAAGAAACAGTCCTCATAGGAAATTCATCTCTCCATACTTGAGTCAAGGGCCAACGTGTAGACTTTCCTAGCTATTCAGCAGATAAGTACATTAGGCGTAATCATTGTTTTGTAGTGGAATGACATAGATTTAAATTTTTATTTGTGTTTCTTTCTTTTTATTTACTTTTTCCATAACATTTTCATTTGTACGTGCTAAAGCACATTGATTTAAGAAAGACACCCTCGCTGGAGTTTGGGATGATGATTATCTTTGCTTACCTTCCTTACGGACTTGCAGAAGGTATCTCACTCTCAGGTGAGTGGCAAAATGAGTATGTGCAAGTGTCTTTGATAAATTTAGGAAGTAGGTAATATTTGTGACCGGGACCTTGTTTTTTATATGTTTTCTCATTTAACCTGTGCTGTTATTTTTAACCTTGACTTACTTTAAAGAAATACTTATTCTCTATTTCCTGTTATGGAAAAGGTAGTGCAGTTTGCATAAGCATTAGTTAGCCAATATAAATACTAGTATTCTCCCCAGTCACCTCTGCCTAACACAGAATTAACATTTCAGCTAGAAGCTGTGGGTCTCAGCCATGTCAGCTCACTTAGATAACATCTGGCCTCCTGTAGCAGTTTTTCTGCCTGTCCTTCACTGCATAAAATTACAATAAAATATTACAGAATTACAGTGCCATTGCATTATATAACCAACACATCCCTATGGTGGTATACAATGAAAAAGAATGTATCGTAAGATTCCTAGTTAGTTACTCTCAGGATTATATAGATTCTTTTTCATTTTATTTGTAAAGTCAGCTTTTTTAATTTGCTCAAGTGCCTTCAAGAATAACTTCTCAAGAAATATAAACTTTGAATGACCTTAGTCAGGTCACTGCAAAAAAAGGATTCTTTTGACTGTACCTCAGCTACTCTGATCCTTCCAGTTGTGTTCATCTAGACCACTCCTGGGCACGTAGCTCCAGCCACGTACTTCTAGTCTGTTAAATTTCCCTTGTTTTGAGCAAAGCAGTATACTCCCATGTGTCATTCTGTCCTCTCGAGATCTACATTGCAATTGATTTCCTCTGGGTTATATCAGCAATTTTGTTATTTTCTCACAAGGAGTACTGAAGTTGTTCTTCAAGTGGACTAAATTTTTCCACAATCCTAACCATCATCTCAAGTGACATCCTTTGCAGGTGTAAGTCTATGCAACAGCCATGGAAATGCTTAAAACTTCTGTTAAGATACCTGGCTCCCTATGAAGAGTGAACAACTGACAGCATCTGTGATATATCTTGAGCAGTTAGTGAAATAGGTTGAAATTCAGATTCTTCCCGTAAATAACCAACAGCTGGGAAACAAGGCAGATGGAAAAAATCCCCAACACAAATCAAAGTTTTGTGAAATACAGTGAAATGTGACATAGATGTTCTGGCCTGTGATATCAGCTCTGTCCAAGTTGTGTGTTATCATTAGGGCAACTGAACTCTTTAATGGAAAATTTGGTGGTTTTTCCCATAGTTGATAGCTGAGTTTAATCTCTGCAGATGGTTTAGTGACCCTTTCTGCTGGAGGCAAGGGATATTCTGCATGGTAGCATTCCTTGCAGGCCCTACGTATCAGGCTGTACCTTCCTTATGGTCACACTCAACGATCTTAAAGGTCTTTTCCAGCCTAAATTATTCTGATTCCTACAAAGGTAATTTTTGCCCTGAATTCTCAAGTCTCAATAGCTTTTCTGATTCTCAGACTGACAGAAAATTGGGGATATGCCTGTGTGTGCTACTCGTTCATAATTTTTTATGGTATTAGACATGGAGTGAATTCACACTAGCCCTCTAACTCTGCTTTTGGTGGAATGATTTGGCCTCACTGATCAGCAGGTAGGAAGGAGTGACACACTTACTGGGAGAACTGAATTGTAGAGTTCTCCAGCCTCACTGTTCTCAAACTAGTTTTATTCTTCTGATCTCACTTCTCTACTGTTAGGAGAGTGAAAAGCAGGAAAACCACTAAAAAACTGGCTTTTTATTTCCCTCTTATGGGAAAATGTGACATAACAGGGAGTTATTCTAGCTTGCAAGTGACCTATACTGGACCTCCTAATATTTAATATGACCAGTGGAATGAGACCAGTATGAATAACAATGGTAATAGAAACCCCACTTATTGCCTTTTAAGCTTTTGCATTAGTAAGGACTGTAAACGCAAATATTTGCAGAGTGCAAGCTATTCTTCTTCTGTTGACTGCCACATTTTTGTCTACAGGTATCATGGCAATCCTCTTCTCTGGTATTGTGATGTCTCACTATACACACCATAACTTGTCCCCAGTTACACAGATTTTAATGCAGCAGACACTGAGAACTGTTGCTTTCATGTGTGGTAGGTGCTACTTGCTATTAATACCTATTAATTCCTATATTAATAGTTTAAGATTTTATTTGCCTGAATTGGTGATTCTAGTGGGAGCAGCAGAGGTGTGAATTTTCTTCTAGCCATTTGTATGTCAGTGGTATGTGTCTAAGAGAAGAATTCCTAATAGTGGAGGCTCAAGGCAGTCAAAAGTCACCTTTCCTGCCACACTGGATAAAACAGACAGTAAATCTCTCTCTCCCATCCTGCAGGCTCCTGCTAAGATTTGCCGTAAGATTGATAACCAAATAGAAATCTCTGACTCCTATATTCCTCTGTCTATTTTTAGGAATGGATTTTAGGAGATGGATTTTTAGCTGTATTTTTAAAAATGGTTTTGGATATAAAAAGCTATTTGCAAAAACAATAGCTTCACAAACAGAGAAGTTATTAGAAGTAGTGATACAAGCAGCTCACAGTCCCATAGCCTTTCCGTTTCCTTTTTACAAGCCAAACTTTTAAAGAAATTACATGCTTACAATTACAAATGTATCTCTGTTTTTTAGGAGATGGTATGAACACCTTCTGTATTGTTTGCAGGAAGATGCATTGGAACATGGTCAGGAAGCGGCCCTGCTGCAAACTAAACTTAACCATTCATTACCCACCAGTAGCTCATCAGGGTTTGGGCTTAATCTGTTACAAATGCTAAAAAAGTACATATTCATTCAAGTCACTGTAAAGGAGTTATTTAAGATACTGTGCAATTTTGTATACATTTGCAGCAGGTTTTGAACATGCAAATATAAGTATCTAGTACCCAAAGCATGACCAAACAATGTCTTATGCTGCAGTAACTCAGGTATTCATACTATTTATCCAAAACCATGCGATTTTAACTGCCTTTATGATAAGGAACCTACCTTGCTAGGACAGCAGTGAACTGACGAAACATCTTGACTCTGCAATTCTCTTGTGGCAGTGGGTTGGCGCTGTGGAAATAAAATGTTCAGATTACTGTAGTCATTCTGCATCGGTGGTACTATTTCAGATTTGCAAACACCACTTCTAGAGGTTATTGGAATATACAGGGGTTGTCAGATCATACAGTACAGTATTTTATTACAAAGAAAGTAATGAACTGTTGCCATTTATAAGAATTTGATTATTTGAGTACTTTATAATGGTGTTCAGTTTGCAATATATGAGATTGTGCCTGACATTTTAGTTTTATATGGAATCTGATTCAAAGCTACAGAAGTTAAATAGTCACTCCTGTGTTCTGCTACTTGTCCCATATTCCTCAAGTAAAAAATTCCTTAGTCTTCAGAATAAGGTTTTGCTCTCTTTGTTCATACTCAGTAGTAATTTAGTGCTGAAAAAAGCCTAGACACTCACAGATTAAGGTGCTGATGACTGACAGTGAGAGTGGAAATTTGGCCTTTTGCATAATGGTACTTGTGCCTATTTTGTGTGTTCAGAAGTCAGGAAATACTATTTTATGTACAGTATGAAATAACTTATAAAAGAAGTACATCATTTAAGATGTGATTTCTCTTTTTCAGAAACATGTGTTTTTGCTTTTCTTGGCCTGTCAATTTTTAGTTTTCCTCACAAGTTTGAAATGTCCTTTGTCATCTGGTGCATAGTAGGTATTTACTTTCTTCCATACTTGTTTAGATGTGTTTTTTGGTGTTGGGAAAAGGGGAAACATCTTATAGTTAAAATTTTAAAATAGTTACATTTTATAGGTTTATATAAAAATATTTTTATATATTTATATATTGTACAAAGGTAACTCTCACTAATAGCATGAAATTATTATTATTGTTCTCAGCATTTTGCTGT
This sequence comes from Mesitornis unicolor, assembly GCF_000695765.1. Lineage (NCBI taxonomy): Eukaryota > Metazoa > Chordata > Aves > Mesitornithiformes > Mesitornithidae > Mesitornis > Mesitornis unicolor. The sequence goes on from NW_010207054.1 coordinate 23,261, forward strand.
ACAAATATGTCTTTAAGAGATTGCAGTTTGCTGTCATTTTGAAGCCCTTCTGTGTAAGATTATTAAAAACAGGGAAAAGAACCTTTCTTGTTTTGACCCTATTATATTTATTAAAATAAATCTCAAAAGATACTGAGATTATTATGCATGCCACTTTATTCCAGAAGTTATTTTACAAGAAAACAATCCTGAGTTTTTATGTATCTTTAGCTTCATTTGAATGATTTGTGTGAATGGGCAATTCATAGAAACTACAGAGTAAATGGTATCAAACTATGCTCCATTTCATCTCTCCAGGACTACAGCTTTTGAGTCTTTCTCTCATATATCAATGCAGTTCGTTTACATAAACCAATTTAGTCCACACGTCACTTCTTCACTCTGAGTTCACCTTCTTCAGACGAAGCCCTTACTCAAACCTTCTCCAGTGTATATTCGTTCTGTGACTCCATTTTTAATTCTTTCTTTCATTCTGTGCTTCAGTGTAGCTTTATGTAGTGGCACTTTGAATTATGTTTCACATAGAGGGAGGTTACCTACATCTGTTGCTGTTATAATTGTTCAACATAGACATGAAAAGTATGTTCTCTTTTGCAGAGTCAAAAGGAAAATACGAATACATTTCATGTACAGCAATATAAACTAGCACATTTTAGTCCATGGTTCAGGGGAAGAATTGTTACGTATAATTTACAGGTAGCGATATCAGCATGGGGAGCTGCTTTCACTGCATTACACCCAACTTCCTTATCTAAATATATCTAAGGTGTGACACTTCCTTCTATGTAGCATTACCATCTCAGGTGTAATGCAAGTTGTCTAATTTTGGGGTGATTCATAAAGGAAAACAGCACAGCCCTTCAAGGATCCTGCTGACTAATTCTAGGATATTTACATTATCAAGGTCATTTTGTGGTGGAGCTTAAAAGCAATGCCATTGTGAAAACCTTTGTTTCTCCAAGTTAGTTTTCACTGTATTTGTTAATTGTCTACTACTAAATCAATACCTTTTTCCCCCCCTCTCAAATGTTGCCTCAATGTGTGGTATATTTTATACCCATACCCAGGGAAGTGTTCAGGAACTGGATTACATGCTATTCATTTGGCTGCTGGCCTTTTTTTCTGAGGAACTGGTCCATGGGGAAACAATAGAAATATCTTACTGCCTCTTAGCTGCTGCACCAAGGGAATGATTAAAGGAGCTGAACTGACTGAACTGAGGAGAACTTTTACCCAAAGTAATTATTGGTCTCTCTGGAATGCCTCTTGGGTTTCATTTATTTATTATAAGTAAAGTAGTGTCTGGCCTCTGTCAGTGACATGTCTGGTTTAGTTTCAGTTAAGCAAGATGTTTAAAAAGTTAAATTCTACACTGAGCTATGCTGAGAGATTTCTTTATGTTAGTTCAGCAGCACACCTACTTGCAAGAATTGGGAGTGAAAAGATCGTATTCATCTTACCCTGTACAAACCATATGCAACTGGAGTGGTAACATCACATGGTCTTTTGCTTTTATTTCTGTTTTTCAGGTACTTGTTCTGTTTGGTAGAGCAGTGAATATTTTCCCACTTTCCTACCTACTCAACTTTTTCCGTGATCATAAAATCACCCCCAAAATGATGTTTATCATGTGGTTCAGTGGTAAGTTAAAGCTCAAAATAGAAAGAACTGGAAATAATGTTTTCTCCCTTTCATTGTGTGGGCTACTCAGGGAAGAACTGGTTTTCCACCTGTGGAGCAAAACTAAACATTTGCACTGTTCTCTTTCCCCTTTGTGCTAGAGGACTATGCAGTGGTGATGCCCACTAAAGCTTTGCTGCAAAGAATCTACTTTTCTTTATAGTTCTGGCAGCTTCACAGCTTGAACAACAGTATCTGAAGAGCTCAGATTCATTTTAGGGTGGTAACCAAATGACAAATGGAGATGGTATAGGGTTGTAAAAGTCTTTTAAAGATGGAGAATTCCTGTTGAGTTACCGGGGTGCTGAGGACCAGTGTAGCTGCTGATTCACTTTTCATTGACTTGCTGTTATTTCTGATAAGGTTTACGTGGTGCAATTCCCTATGCCCTCAGCCTCCACTTGGGCTTGGAACCAATAGAGAAGCGGCAGCTCATTGGGACAACAACAATCATCATAGTACTGTTCACAATTCTGCTGCTGGGAGGAGGAACTATGCCTCTTATCAGACTGATTGACATTGAGGATTCCAAAGCACGCAAGAGGAACAAAAAGGACATTAATCTTAGCAAGACAGAGAAGATGGTTGGTTTGGGCTTCTAATTCAGAGGATCACTGATTTTTTTTTTCATTTTTATTTTTACATTTTCCAAGACTAGTACTTTATTTTTTACTAAAAAGTAACGTGAAAGCAATGAAAAAAGCTAAGGTGGTAGGAAAAAGCCAAGCAATATAATTCTAAAATATCACAAAGACAGAGCTTAGTTAGTGCTTACACCAAATAACTGTTTGAACAAAGGGAAGAGAAATAGTTTCTTAACTCACTCGAATTATAAATTGATCCATACAAATTAAAGTAGCTCCTGCAAAAGCATAAAGCAGATGATACAGGATTGAGTCATATACAGAGGGAAAGTAGCTAGTACAGTGTGAGTCATGAATTAATCATAAAAGGCAGATGGGAATTATTTAGAAAAAGCAAAGGTCATGAGAAGATGGTAACAACAGCACCCCTGTGACTGGGTTTTATTTTAAAACAATTTTTGGCTAAGCAAGGATACTGAAGGAAAACAACAGCCAGGCTGAAGTCTCATGTGCAAAAGCCTCAAGTACATAAAGTATGCCAGAGCATTTTCCTGTTTTTCCCCAATCAGTCAAACAATACATGCAAGGTATTGTTCTGTAGAGTGGGAAGAACAGCTCCTGCTGGCATGAGGTTTCAGAAAGCTTGCAGTCTTCAGAATTATCTTACCCTGTCATCATAGGGAGGTGTGTATAGGAAAAGCACAAGGATAGTGTGTATCCTGATATAGGGCTTGTTTTCAATGAGACAATGACATTAGTATTCCTTCCTAGATGGAATCACTGTCCAGCTCACAAGAGAAAATCTGTGCATTAGAAATCTGTTGTCAGCAACAATACAAAATATGGAACATTTGAGGTCTTTTACCTTTCAGCATGAAAGGGGAAGCTAAGCAGTTCTGAGAATCAACAGCTTGACATATTCATACAGCCATAAGCTCTGGTAGGCTGAGGTGATAATTTTCATATTGTTCCAGCATAGAAATTGGTCGTGAGAAGAAAGAGCAAAGAGCAGAGGGCTGAAGCAAGCTGGAGGGATGACTGCCACTTTTCTCAGGTTATTCCAATATTTGTGATCTTTCTAGGGAAATACCATAGAATCTGAACATTTATCAGAGCTCACAGAGGAGGAATATGAAGCCCAGTACATAAAACGCCAGGACCTCAAAGGATTTATGTGGCTTGATGCCAGGTATTTGAATCCTTTCTTCACCAGAAGACTCACACAAGAGGTAAGTCTTTCTTTATTTCTTGAAGAAAAAACACTGTGGTAGAGTTGGTATCGTTTCACTCTGTACTATTCAAGGCTCACAGCATAGCCATGCAACTTCTACATTAGGAACAGCAAGCCATCTATTAATTGTGCATATGTAGAGCAGCTGTAATGAAAAGCTGCACTGTAAAATTGCAGGTTGGATTAAATGAGCATCTCTCAGGGCTACCACAATTAAACTTTGAAAGGTGTATGGGTTTAGTGAACTCGCTTTTAATCTTGCAGAGTACCATGAAGAGTATCAGGAGTTACTAGTTACTACTGTTGCTAGAAAAAGCTGGTGCCACTCATGCAGAGTTTTTAAAGTGCTATCACATGAAGTTCCTGCCTTTTACCGTACATGTTCCTGTGAATTCTGGAGCTGCAGAGTGCAGTTTTTGTCTTGAAAATGTGCACCATCATTGCAACCTTCACTTTTAAGACTTCTTGACTGTGAAGCCAAGACTTTGAAGGTGTAAATGCAAAATGACACCTGACTGAACATGCAACTTGCATTGAGTGTCTCCAAAAGGTGTAAATACTATGCCATTTTCACTCCTATGCCTCAGAAACCTGAGACTCCTTAGCCACATAATTCACTGTTTTTCCAGTTTGCCATAGAATTAAGCATATTTGCTGTGGAACAGATCATTTTGTGTAAAGTGTGTACATTCCATCTTCCTAGCTTGCTCAAACATACTATTTTTCCTCTTGTTTTGTACCTTTCTTTTCAAAAGAATGCTTTCAGCACTTTTCACAAAAGCTAGAGGCATTTTTTGCAAAACCAAAAAGGAATCAAGAAACCAGAGTAAGCATCTGATTCATAGTTGGTAGCCAAAAGCAAAGGCTGCCATCCAGATTGCAACCAAAGGCTAGAAAAATAAGTCTGAACCAGCAAAGCAGGCCACAAGGTTCCCACTGTCCCTAGGAACACAGAGAGAGGAGTGACATTCAAAGCCAGGCCATCCAGACAGCATTAGGGTTGTTGAAACCCACAGAGAAGGACTGTCTAGAAAACACAGGTAAAAACACCTATTGTCAAAAAATCATCCATGGAAAGAATTACTGACTGAACACTTGATAAATATTTTCTGTTGGGAGACAGAATTGCTTTGCATGCTTAGAGACTGGGAACGGATTATTTCGTAAGGAATGTGTTAAACTAGTCTCTCTTTTGCTGTAACACACAAGTAGTTTTGTAGCCAAGTAACAAACTGTGTTGGTTTGCTTTTGCCTTAGGACTTGCATCATGGGCGCATACAGATGAAAACCCTCACGAACAAATGGTATGAAGAGGTACGACAAGGACCCTCAGGATCTGAAGATGATGAGCAAGAGCTGCTGTAACAGACTAGGGCAGGAGTGCAATGAGTTTATCATTAGAGCATTAAAATATCAAGAGTCTGACTGCAGAAAAGCTGGACAGCTAAGAGTGAACTTCCTGATTTCAGATAAGTCTTGTGCTACGTGTTTAGGTATAAAACTGCAGATGTAGTGTGTTTGATATTACTAGTCAGTGATGGAAACCCATAAACATCAGACACTAGACTGAATAAAGAACCTTTCATTCAGATTTTACCTATTGCCTGTTGAAAAGCAGAAACAGCTGCCATGAAACACTGACATTGTTTAATGGGAGGGAGTTCTTCCTATTATGAAGTCTGCTGTAAACATATGCTGAAGTACAGAGCCATTGTATGACTGCAAAACAGAATGAATTGCGCTTTACTTTTTTTTTAATATATATATACACACACACACACATTCATTCACAGCATAGAAAGTCTTGACAGTTTATAGTGTGAATTTGTTTCAGCACTAGTAAGGGAAGCTGACTGGAATAAATCTCTAATTTATGGGATTATTTGCACATTATGTATCCAGTTAGGATGTATACCTTGACAAAAAGCAGATGTTGCACATACAAGGAAGCACCTCTGAAAACTGATGGTTTTTCATTTAAGAAATTCTTTTTCTATTTTATGGGATTTTCTTTTTTTTTTATACTGAGGTGTCTAATCAACAGTACTGCTTATAGCATGGTTTGGGCAAGTGGGGGATTGTATGACACAATACAGAACTATGTTTGAAATTCTAGTTTTAATGTGTTTTTTCCTTTGGCTAAAGACAGTTGGTGTTGGCTTTCTGTAATTGACAGTTGCTCCTTGCTGGTACGCTGGCTCTAAATCTTAGAAAACAGCAGCTTTTGTTTAGCTTAATTCATGAAGTGTCCCTAACAATCCAGAATTCAGCACTGGAATTTTTCAGTTCTGGTGGAACCAAAAGCAGTGAGTGCATGAGGAAGAAGAGTCTACAAAATCTAATCCAGGTACTGAAGGGTCCACATTGCTGAAGCAGCCTCAGCTGGAAGTGCCAAGCAGCTTTCATGAAGCTATCCTGTTTGTTAATGGGATATTTTTTTTTCCTCTTCTGCTTACACTGTTTCAAGATCAACAATGTAATTTCACCTTCTCTATGTGGCCTAGTCTGTTTGCTCAAAATTACATAGACCTAAAGAGATACCTGAACAGTTTCTTGCATGTTTGCCATGGTTACACATGCAGCAGTTTGCTCTTGCTGCCAACCCAAATTCCTCCTCAGTCATTTGCATATTCACTGTTGACATGTGAAGTGTAGATCTGCATGTAAATCTGACATGCAAGTGCACATGGCTGTTTCTGAAAGTGTGAGACTTATATTTTTGGTCTGGTTTTGCTACTGAGGGTTTTAATCGACCGCTTATCTGCTGGGAGGAATAAAAGCTCAAGAATGTACTTAGAATACTAAATCTGTGTTGGCTGAGCAGTTTTTCCAAAATAACACATTTTGCTACAGGACTCTCTTCTCCCCTTTCCCTGCCCCTTTGGTTCAAAGAATTTGTCTGGTAATCGCACACCTGAAATGTGCACTGGTGGGAGGCTGAACAGGGCATGAACTCAGCTTCTGGTGTGAACTTGATCCTTAAGAGAGGATCTGTGTAAAACTCAGACTTTTCCTTCACCCTTCTAGACAAGAGTAGACTTAATTACGTTGCAGTTACCCACCAGCCTTACTGGGTATCTCAACTTGAGCACTGAAGTCCGGGAGGTGGAAGGTCTCTAGGAGCATCTCTTGTCACTGGAAGGTGCACACTGATCTAGATGCTATTACACTGGGCTCAGTGTTATGCCTTAGTTATGCTGAAATATCAGATAGCCTCTAACTTCTATCGTTATTCTGGTGAAGTAGGTCACCTGCGAAATAAAGAGAGGAGTGTACGGAGAGAACAGCCCTTTGGTAATGGCCAAGGCAAATTGATCGTTTCCTGCCCTCTGCTGGCAACTGGTGACAGAGCTGCAGCACCTCGGGAGAGCCATTTGCTGGGAATGGTTTTACACTTTAAATGGAAGCAATTAACTGATATAGCTAGAACTAATGAAGTCACTTTGAAGCAATTACAGTGAAGAAAATTTGGATGGTTTAATTTAAAAGCAACTATCCTAAAACTTAAGAAAATGTTGCACTTGTCAAAACTTGGAATTAAGACAGCTTTGTTCTCTCTCAAAATATGGATTAGCTTCCTTATTTTGGAACCAGTATAAGAAATTTTTGTCGTAGCAACCAATTTTCATATTCATTATCAATATATTGACTTTTCTGTGTCAGTCATTTCACAGTTTGAATTTCTTCACTTAAAGTAATATGCTTAGAAAACTTATCTGTCTCCTTACAGACTTGCCTTGCAATTATTTTAGATAATTTCCTATTTTAATCAGACCAATATTAAACTCCAATCCCCTTTCCACAAGTACTAGCAGCCCCATCCTATCTTGATGTAATCTGCAAATTTGTGCAAGTGTAAACTTTATTTTTTTATGCTCTCTTAAATACAGAACCACCAGGAAGTACCAGAAGTACAATGCAGATGTTATCAATCACAACAGAGCCCTGAAGTTCTGTCAGGCTGCAAACCCAGTGGCTGCTTTCCCTGATAGCTGAGGAGCCATGCACAGGCAGGGGGAACCCAGAACACACCTTTAGGCAGCTCACAGCCTCTCAGAAGTTATTTTTCCATCACTTCCAGCCTGTCCCGTTCCCCATACCAACAGGGCTTTTCACCAGGTCTCACTCCACTGCTCAAGAGGACAGCAAACTCACTCTGCCAGTTCACAGCCCTGCTCTGTGCCTCAGTTCCCTTCACAAAGCCAACAGGTGGCCCTGAGCTGCTTGACTTTTGGGGCTACTAAAACTACAGCCAGACTGGCCAGCTTGACAGCAGCCACTGTGCCAGACAGGGAGGGGATGTCCCTGCCTGCCCCACTCCCTCGCATCCCCCGTCAGGATGGCTGCACTGAGTACGATTGTCCCACCAGGCTTGGGGGAGCACCCCGTCCCTGGGCAGGGCTGTCACAGCCACCAGCCAAAGCTCAGAGCTCCCACATCTCACCCATAAGAGATGATGAGCATGAGATGGGGCTCCAGCATGTCCTTCTTGCAGACACACCCCCACCACTCCTGTTCCCCCCAGCGTGACACAGAGGCAGCTGTGTGGCAGTCACTGGTAAGTAATCATTACCACAGAGCCTGGTTTATACACAACCTGCATCACCTTTGACTCCCAGCATCGCTCGGGTGCCTGAGAGCTAGACCCCAGCCCCAGCCTGCTCCTGACTCACCAGCTGAATGCAAGCAAACACCTCCAGCTTTCCCTGCCTTGGTTTCATCGTGAAGAAGATGTTATTTTTAACTCAACCACACCAAGAGACACTTGCTTATTTAAAACATTAAAGCACCTACAGGCTGTTTCTACAACCTAATCTAAAAGCTGCCATAAAAGGACCAAAAGGAGTAGTCATTATCTGCCACTCAGGAGCTTAACCTTTGGAAAGACAGACCAGAGCTCTGAGCTGTGCTTGTTAAACTCCCTTTGCCTTTTCCCAGTGACTCTGCAGGCTGTAGGTGAGGTTACCCACCCCAGAGAGGGGGTTTCCACCCATGGGGCTGTGTTTCGAGGTCAGTGACACAGGCTGCAGCTGAAGGCTACCTACCCCTCAGGAACAGAGCCACAAGAGACGGCACAGCCAGAGCACAGACACCAGAGGGGAGTGTGCACTGTCAGCTTCATGCAGCCACTGATTTTGGGGGTACAAAGGGTCTGGATGCGAGCAGTTGTTGGCCATCATGTGGAGTAGTGGTGCAGGCTGAGGGCAGCTCTGGTTTGAGCCTATGGGAATCTTCATCAGAGTCCCACTCTAAATTTGAATAGGAGTTGGGTGAGCTCATGTGGACCTGCCAGAGCATGGGGCTGCTGGGGAGGGTGGTCCTGCCAGCAGGGAGGCCAACAGCAGCACAGCAGCCAAGAGCCACCAGCTGGGAGGGTTTTATACATTCAATTAACCACCACAGCCAGGAGTCATGAAAACACTCTGAAGCAATTAAGCTGGAGGAATGCTGTGGGGAAAGGAGGGCGCTTATTTAAAAAGTAACTGCACTAAAATGTACAACTTTAGAAGGCACCTGCTACGCCTGTCAAAACTTGGAGCTGAGACTTTGTTTTCCCTCAAACTACACGTTAACCTCCATAGTTTGGAACCACTGGAAGAAATTTCTACCATTATATCAATGATTGATTTTCACATTCATTTATAATTTTGCTGACTTGCCTTCACAGTCACCTTATTCCCCATTTTTCCTCTCCCAGGACGCATGGCTTCCCTGCCACCTTGAAGGGTAGTGGTGTACCCTCAGCCCCCAGAGCAATCACCTGTTTAGGTGGGGCACAGCTCACTGTGGGCCCTGGGAACATTTGGGTTGATGCATCCCAGCCACAGGGCACCCCTAGTTTTCTGAGTTTCTGTCCATGGCAAACCAAAACCCAAGCAGAACAGCAGAGCACATCCCCGTGGTCCCAGAGCGGCTCTGAGGGGAGCACAGGAAGCACCAGTCACCTCGTGTGAGGTAAAGCTGTCCTTGCAGAAACAGAGCACAAAGCCAGTGTTAACAGAAATCAAACTCAAAGGACAGATTTCCCCCAAAGGTTCACATTTGTACACCACCTAACCACTGCTACACTTAGCTGAGCCTGCTGTTCAGACAGGAACAGAGCAAAGTTGCAGAAAAACATTCGTTCTCAGTTTCATTTATGTGAAAAATCACACTTTACTGGTCCTGACTGCTGTGAAACATGGCCCTAGAGACTGCTCCTGGGATCTGGAGCACACGGGAAGGGACAGCCTTGGGGTGAGGCCATTTAATAAACAAAGACAGAGGCTCCAATCACACACCAGTGCCATTACACAGCCACCTGCAGGATGCTGCCTTGCATTTGCAGGTTGTTAACAGAGTTGCAGTGAGCAGACCACATACCCCAAGGCCCTACTGGTGTCAAGGGTGGTGAAAACACAGAAATCCCAGGAGTTATTCCCCTATACAATTAAATTAGCACCAGTGATTTTATGACACTGATGGATGTGAAATCAGAGGAGATTTGGGCAGAAAATAATTCCAGAATGGGCCAACTGCCTTTTAGAAGTGTCTTGTAGTTATAATTGGCCTCTGCCAGCTTGGCTTTGGGAAGGAGTCTTCCTCCTTGAGAAAGGATTCTTGCTGTAAGGTTTCTGGCTCAGGTTGGGCTTATGGTAACTGTATATTGCTTACAGACAGATCAATGGAGCCCATATGCCTGCATTTGCCTCAGCATCTTTAGCCTCAAGAGGTCGATGCACTTGGAATACAATGGCTATCTGAAAATGTTATGGTTCAAGGGTTACCAGCCTGAAAAGGAAGGACTGGTGGTGTCTGTAGGACCTTGGGAGGGTCAGAGATCAGTACTGTTCCCTCCCCTTTCTGGCCACAGTCTATAAAAAACCAGGGAGGCCTGAGGTTTTAAGCAGACTTTTCCTGGCATCCTGGGCTGTTTCCTGTCACATCTTGGGATGGCCAGGTCTACCTCCACGTGCTCGGCAGCATCCACCACCATCTGCTTCCCAGCACCACTGAGGTCCCTGGTGACAAGTCACAGCGCTTGCAGTGGCCACGAGGCACTGCTTGGACACTTCCACTTGGGACTACTGGGATTGGGTTTTGTATATAGTTAAATATCCTTTGTCCCTTATTAATTCCCTTTTCCTTTCCCCTTTTTTTCATTAAACTTGTTGCAGTCTTAACTTCCAACCCTGTGCGAAGCATTTTTTTTTTCTCCTCTCTATTCACTTTTCTTAATCCTCCCCCTGGGAAGGTAGGGGACAATAGAGAGAAAATCCTACGCGCTTGCTCTCTCTGACCCTTAAACAGAGACACCACCACTGGTAAAAAGCACAAGTGCTCTCACTCAGCCAGCACCAAGCAGGAAATGCAGTGACCACAGCACCCCTGCCCAGGCACCAAAACCAAACCAAGGCAGCCCCAGCTTATTCCTTGCACCAGGACCAGGCTCTCACTTAGCAACAGCATGACACCATGCTACAGCCCCCAACCTCATCTCCCCATCCAGCTCAGAACTGGGAATCAGGCTGCAGCAGCACCAAAAGCAAAAAAAAATAAAAAAATAGGCTCTTACAATCAGCAACCACCTCCCAAACCCTGCTTTACCACAGTAGCCAGCACAACCCCTACCTCAGCCTCAAGGGATAAAGCCACCATCCTCCTTATAGCGACCTCACATCACCAAAAAGAATCAAAAGTGGGGGGGAAAAGCTTTTGTCTGGTAACAGGTAACTGGTGGCAGCTGAGGGCACCATTCCCACCTGGGGACACTGATTAAATTGCCACCAGCTGTGCTGTGCCCCAAGGTGGTGTTCAACCTGGCAGTAGGAGTATCTGGGCTATGGCAGCCCAGGGTCATGCCAGGGTAGGGCCTGGTCCTGCTCTTTGGCCTGACCACAGCACATGGAGTTCATTAAATTAATTGGGATTTTACTCAATGGCTGCGCTGCCACTGCCTGTGCTCCCTAGCAGCAGGAGGGGCTCTGTGAGGGCAGGTGAAAGCACACTCGGTGGTATTTGCTCTGTGTTGTGTGTTCTCATACCAAATAAAGATGAAGGTGCTGATTTGGGGTTTTCCTGGAGTAATAAAGGACCTGGAGGATTTGCAGATTTCTTTGTGTGTGTGTGTCTCCTTTAGGTGATTTCTGGACCACCATATTTTTTAACTAGCAGAGGATAAAGTGGCTGGCCAGGGGGGGCTGGTAAGCAAAGCAGTGACCCAATGCTGCATCAGCAGCTTGACCATGCTGTGTCCCTGAGCCCATCACAGCCCGAAGACCCGTCCTGGCCATTGTCACGTCCTTGGCCCCCAACCATCCCAGAGCCCCCAGGAGACAACATGCGCTTCGTGTTCTCTGGTGGGCAATCAGCCCTTGGCCACCTTTCTGGAGGCTTGTCTGCTCCCAGGGCAGCAATGGGCAGTGGATACATCCAGAGCTTGGCCAAGGTGGTGGTCTCATCATCACCGACCACACCATCGCTGCTTCACCCTGGCTACAGGAAGGCTGAGCTGCCAGGAAAGAAAAGCCTGGCTTGTCCTGATTCCCCATGCCCTGCCTGCCATCACCCACCTGCAGCACCCAGCCTGCCCATGCTCCCACCCAGGCTGCACAGAGCAGCGATATTCACACTTATCCCAGAGTACAACCACTAACACATAAGTGAACCAAGTTGAATGCCAGCTTTGCATGAGTGAATTTACTTTTACAATGTACAATACCTGGAACACAATGAGAAGTCAGCAGAGACACCGCGTGCTTGGGATCCCCTCATGTGCTGGGATGCCTAGGACAGGGCACAGGGAGTGGCGCCCCAAACTGTGGGGTGGGAAGGGCACTCCTAGAAATCTGCACCCACGTTGAAAACTTTGTCCTCTCTCTTCACTAGCTGCCCTGGTTTTTACTTGTTTGCAGCATTTTGCAAATATTGCACATCTTTGGGTTGGGATTTTTGCATAGCAGGAGGAGGAAGCGAAGACAGGAGTGCTGCTCTCTGTGGGGCCGCTCAGTTATTGCTTGACCAATGCATAAACCCTGCCTTGCCCTGCCCGTCTGCACCCGCAGGTACCACACATGGGCAAAATCACCCTGGGGGGATGCGGGCGCACACCAGAGGTGTCTGTGACCCCTTCGTGTCACTGGGAAACTGCTAGGTAAAGCAGCAGAGTGAAAACAACCAAGGGATGAAAGCAAGTGCCACGACTGCCATGCTGTCGGGCACTGATCAGAGCTGTGCCGCAGCAGCTGGTAACAGTGGCACAGAGGGAAAGCAGCGGCAGGATTGCCCCAGCACCCTTCGCTGGGTGCCTCTGCATGCAGCAGCTGCTTTTTTCTCTGCAGAGCTCACACTGGCCCCAGTGCCACCTACACTGAAATTGGACTATAACATCGAGGCCAAAAACCTCAGTATTTTTAATGCCTGGGTTCAAAAAAAAAGTTCGTAGCTTAAATGCCTGGTGGTGGGCATCTGCCGCCTGCCCCCAGGGAGCACACCCGCCTCCGGGATTTCTACACACCCTACGGCCAGCGGCTCTTCTATGGAGTGCTCTGTGTCAGCAAACAGGAGGCTGCTGTGTCTGCACCAGAAAAAGGCACTGAGACATTCTGGTTCTGGGAGCAACCACTAAAAATAGCAATATCTGGATCTGGAGAGTGGGGGGGAGCGCAGGTTGGCTTACAGGCAGAGCTGGCAGGAAGGGCACAGGCAGCGATGGCATTGGAGGCAGCGACTGTTTCCCAGCTCTTGGTGCAGAAAAGGGTTCATTATTCCTATTTATTGCGTCTGCAATTCAATGCTGCAGCTCTGGCAATGGGCTGTGGTGTGGTTTTCTTCATTAACCAGAGACAACCTAAAACACTCCCACGAGGGAGGCATCCTTCCCACTTCTGCTGCTGACACCTTGAATGCATCTTTTCATGTCTAGGGGCACAACCAACCTCTCCAAATGCTGGCTACCAGCCCACGGGAGGCAGTTGCCCAGGCAGCTGCACCCTGGTGCCACAGTGCAGCTGGCAGGGGCTGCCCCCTCCTCCCAGCTGCTGGGAGACACCTCATGGCCACAGCTCCCTCTCCAGGATGGTGCTTGGCCATGGATTTCCCATTCCCTGCCTGGAGAGCATAACCTGGGACTGCTTTCACTCACACCGGAATTATTTTAACCCCAAATCCTGACTTTAAAGACAAGCTCCCATTTCGATCTATAGGATGGCAGTGGGTTCATGTTCGAATTGAGGGAGCGGGGTAACCCTTCCTATGCAGAGGGCAGCATCTTGAGAGGTATATAAAGATGGTCCATAATCCCAAGTGAGGTAGCTGAGCAGTGCAGTCCCACTCCCAGATGGAAGAGGATGTGGTCAGCGGGGGCTGCAGGAGCTGATGCTGGAGGTAGGACCCCCTTGGGGTTTCCTGACCCCAGCCTACCTGGTCAGGAACAGTTTCTTAAGACAACCAAGGTCCTACTTGGTCATCAGAGCACCAGGATGGAAAAACAAAGGCCAAGTGCCCCAGGAGCAAGCCGCAGGAAAAATCACACCCTGGACTTGCACCCTGGGCAGATTTCAGGCACCAGGGGTCTTTTTTTTCTTTTCGCAAGTGCAAAGATTAGGCTTAGAGTTGGTAGAGCCAAATCAGAGTGGGAGGCAAGGCTGGTCTTAAATTTTTGTCACGTCATCTGCAGAACATGCTGGGGACCCACTTGCCACAGAGGTGAGGGAAAAGTTGCGCTTGGGTTTTTCTTCCAGAGCACTGGTGGGACACAGCTGGGCACAGCGAAGGTCTTTCATGATATCTGATGGCAGTGCTTCCCCCACCATGTTCACAGTACCCAGGCCAGACCTTTTGCGAGTGACAAGCACCATCACTTGCACCGACCGCTTCAGCCCTGGCTGGCAGGCAGCTCCATCGGCCAGGATAGCCAGGGAGGCATGGCGGGGCAAGCGGCCAGGCACCAAGGAGGGGTTGTAACACTTGGGGTAGTTACTGAAACACTCAAAGGTGTCTTTGCAGTTCCTGCAAGCCCCAGGGTGGTCACCAAAACCAGAGGATGGGAAAGGCTGGAGTGCCTCGCTTGGGCAGCCACAACACAGGAAAGTGCGGATGGCCTGGAGGAGCACCATGTCTTTGGAGAGGAACTTGTGGAAGTTGGGCTTGAAAAGCAGGTACACCAGGGGGTTGTAGAGTGTTGAGGACTTGGCAAAGACTGCTGACAGCACGAAGGCCAGTGCTGGCACCTGGCTGGCATCGCCGAGCACTGCCCACAGGGCAACAATGGCGTAAGGGGTCCAGGCAGCCAGAAACCCCAGGCACACAGCAACACTCAGCTGGAAGAGAAAGAGATGGAGACAGCGGTGCTGTGAGCCTCCTGCGGCACGTGCAGGATGTCAACCCTGCCCAAAACTCAGCCATGTGCAATAGGACCCCGAGCTGTCACCGGGGGAAGGTGCTCAACCTCCTGGATTTGTTGCACTGGAGCAGCAGGGTGTCAGACATCAGGCAGCAACTCAGCACGTCCCAGCCTGGGCACATAAACCCACACCTGGTCCAGGCGACTCACACTCCATCCCACCTGGGAAACTCAAGAATTGCCTCCACCTGCAAAGCACCCAGTGGCCCGGCTGAGACCAGGCCAGCATCGGACTCCAGCAGCCCTTTGGCAGCACTCAAAATCCCTCCCACAACCTGTGTGCTGGCATGTAACCAACCAGGGGCTCTGGGAACAGGCCAGGTTCAGACCCCCTTCCTCTGAGCAGACATGAATGTTTCCTTCCAGGCCAGGCTTGCAAGCTGTTTTCTTTCAAGTTTGTTTTTTTTTAAAGGGTGTCCACGTTTGGTTTTTTTTGCATATCTTTAGTAAATTATAGTATTAGCTTGTAGTCTGGGGAACAATGACTCCTGCAAGCGCCTTTTATGATCCTTTCCAATGCAATTTAAAATGAAAACTCCTCCAACTGATGGCTTTAAATGAGGAGAAATGTGTTATTGCCCACACAGATACAAACAGCTGGAGAATTCACTGGGAGCAGCAGACAGCCTGGCAGAAGGGTCTCGCTGCATTTGCCTGCCTGTGAGGTGGTGGGC
The DNA here is from genome assembly GCF_000695765.1 of Mesitornis unicolor. Taxonomy (NCBI): domain Eukaryota; kingdom Metazoa; phylum Chordata; class Aves; order Mesitornithiformes; family Mesitornithidae; genus Mesitornis; species Mesitornis unicolor. The sequence goes on from NW_010207054.1 coordinate 38,813, forward strand.
TGGGGCAGGGGGCACCCCGAGACCCCACAGCACCCAGAGTCCTTTCTTACCTTCACAACTAGGCTGTGCACACTGCGGGCTCTGCGCCGGGGGGACGTGTGCTGCCTGATGGCTCTCCGGGACACCAGCACCGTCCAGAGGATCAGTGAGTAGGAGATGAGGATGAGGAGGCAGGGGAGAAGGTAGCAGAAGATGAAGAGAGTGAGGATGTAGAGCGTGGTCTTCCTGCTTGAGGCTTTCCAGCTGATGCAGCAGGCTGTCCCATAGGGCTCGGGGCCATAGCTGCCCCACTCGGCCAAGGGGGCAGTGGCAAACATCAAGGCGTACACCCAGACACACAGCAGCAGCACTCCAGCGTGGCAAGGAGAGAACTTGTTGCCTGTGGCAGAGGGATCGGGGTGAGGAGGGCTTCTCGTGGGTGAAGGGGAGCAGAGAGAGGGGCTGTGACCCTGAGCTGCCTGCACCTCCATCACTGGGGACAAGGCCAGCCTCAGGGCAGGAGCTACTGTGCTCAGCATGGAGTGGGCAGAGCCATGCCAACGCTCAACCAGGGTCCTGGTACACAGAAGCATCCTTCTGTCCCCTTCGGTGGGCAGCCAGAGTAAGGAGCCAAGAGAAATGTAAGGGTTTGCCCCAATCCAGCCTCTCTCAGCTTTGGGAGGAGTCGCTGGGAGGTCACATGGCTGCTGGTGACACAGGGGGGATGCTGCACCCATGGCCCTATGAGCAGCCAGGAGGGAGGAGATTGCCTGGCTGCAGCACAGGGCAGGGAGAGCTGGCTCCAGCTCTGCTCAAAGCCATCCCAGACACTGCCATTTGACGGACCTTTTCATCTCTGGCAAACTGAAGCACAGAGGGAGGTGGGTTTTTTTCCTTTTTGTCCCATCCCCCATCAAATCTGAAACCCCCTGATCTTCTAAGAGCTCCGTATAAAGTGCTAAAACCTCAGTCATACACTGGAGTAACATCTTTCTTTGAAAATAAGCAATTAAAAGCACATTGAGATTAGCTATTTCCTCTCAGAAAAGGCTGGGGTGTCACAGGGAGATAAGCTCAGAATGCCAGGCTGCCAAGCACTGGCTCTTCTGGAGAGCAGAACCTGCATGGGTAAAAGCCACCTGCACCTGCGCTGACTTTTAACAGCCACCTTTTATCTTTATCTTTCCTTCCACCTTTCTAGTGATCTCCTGAGCCGTTGTGCTGGCATGTAACCAAGGTGACTCTGCTCCAGCATCGTCCTTGGGGCACCATCACCTGGTGGGGACAACACACGTTGGTGGCTGGCAACAGCCGCAGGCTTGGGGCAGATGGGCAGTGAGCCACAGGAGAGGGGCTGAGGATGCTCCCTGGGGTGCTGGACCGCAAATCAAAGCAATATCTTTGTTTTCCTATTTTATTTCTATTTTCAGTCTTTAATCCACAGTCTGGTCTATAGATACATGCTAGATGGAGGATTAGCAGCTGAGCTGAATAAATTAAGAAGAAACTCCAAATAAGAAGAACTGTAAATGCATAGGGGACATCCCTTGTCCTCTCACTTCCTCAGGTGCTCTCTGCAACCCATGCCCTCTAGAAAGAGCTGGTGCCCAGCTCAGAGCAGCAAACATTCACATTAGCTCTGCAGAGGAAGTCCAGCTGAAAATAGGGCTACAGAAGTGAGTTACACACTGCAAACCCAGCCCTCCTGTTTTAATTATTGCAGTGAATTAAATACATTTGACCTACAGCTCTTCCACCAGGGACAAGGGAAAGTGGCTCTTCCTTGTACTGCCAGAGATTGTGGCTTCCCAGACATGGATTCTGCTCTGGCCCAAGCTCAAGTCTGTGTGTGGACATTTGAAACCCTGTGACATACTGTAATACAGCAGCTGGGACCTTTCTACAGAGGGATGACAAATCCCTTGACACTTTCCTGGATTATGCTCCTGAGCCCTAGAGAGAAGTAGGTTCTGGAGGCAGGGATGGCTGAGATGCACACACAGGTCATGGGCACAGGGTGCCTGGGCCCCCCAGCTCCATGCAAGCGGAGAAGGGTGAATACAGAAGTAATAAAAGCCTCCAGAGTCTGCTGCATCCCTCTATTGACTGGAAATAGGTTGCCCTGGGGCAAAGCTTTTCCCAGAAGAGATTAATCTGGCCCGTAAGAGAAGAAAAAGGGTTATGTTAACAGAGAGGGGTGTAAGTACAGATCAGATAACGCAACCCAGCACCTACCATATGCTGGGTAACAGACCTTCAGGCAGCAAACCATGCTAAGCACCGTCAGGCTGGTGAGGCTGCACAGCCCAAACAAGACCCCACAAAAGGCGTAGAGGGTGCACACCGCCTGGTTGAATAGCCACCTGCAGGGGAAAGTCACAGGGTAAACCAAGTCCAAGAAAACGTGGGCAAAATCTTGTCCCTAATTTGTTTCCTGAGCATTCCAGCAACCAGCACAGATGGAGCCACAGGTGCAGGAGCGGCCCTGATCCATGCCGGCACACGCCGCCATGGTGTCTGCACCACACAGGTGCCATCTTAGAAACCCATCACCAAACCCATCTTACAGCACAAGGTTGTGTGATAAACTGGAGGGACAGCGAACAGTAACCCACCCTGCTGCGGGACAGACATCTGTGAGGTTACATGGTGCCCCAGTGCCTCCAGACTGACTCCTTGGGTGCCCCAGCAACCCCTGTCAGGGGTCTCCCCATTTCAGGACAAGGTTTGCAAACTGCACCCAGGGCCATCAGTCAGTGCAGAGCCACTTCCACAAGGTACCTGTGTGCAAAGAAGGAGGAGGTGGCCAAGGGGAAGAGTGTCACTGTCATGCTTAGGTCACTGACGGCCAGGTTGACAATGAAGAACTCGGCAGGCTTCAGCATGGATCTCTTCCGAAGTGAGTTCCCAGCAAGGGACATGATACCTGTGGAGAAGGCAGAGGAACGGTGCTGTATGTAACAGAGCCAGGATCCTCTTGAGATGTTTGGAAGCAAACACCGGAGATGTCTACAGAGGGTGGAAAGGGCTCCAGGCTTCTCTCTCTGGAGCAGGCTGAGCAGGGGAGCACATGGGACCTGCAGAGCTCTGCAGGCACAGCTGGAGCTGCTTTTTTATTTGATCCCTTTCCCCTCCTGAGACCCTACAGAGGCGTTTGGTAGGAGGGTAGTGATGGGATGAGACTGCAATGGACTCTGTGTGCAAGATCTGGTCAGAGTCACTTCTTCCAGCTGGAAGGAGCAAGGGGGAAACTTCCTTCCAGCTACATAAATAACAGGCGCTTTGTGCAATTGCTTTTCTGATGTGAGGCCAAGGAGCTGGGCCCCTTCACCTTTTTAATTTCTTCCTGGCGCTGCCGCTCGTGTGAGTCTGTGTTGTCCAATATCTTGGTAACAAAATAAACAAGAAGAAAGGCATTATGGAGATCAAGGAAAATCCAGACTAAACAAAAGAAGGCTCTTTGTTTGCTATTAGTGTATTTAAAACAACAGTGGTGATTAAAATTTTATAACAAGATGTTTCTCTCTTTTTAAATTACGTAATTCTTCTTTCATTGAAAAAAGGTTTCAATGTCCTCAGAAGGGAAGTCCTTGCTGTTCTTGGGCCAGGTTGGGTAGGACAAGAGTTTCTTCCTAATGGATTAGGCTGTAAATTTAATATATCATGGTAAGGACCGGCTTCCAAAGCCACTGAACAGCCAACACTAAAGTTCCTCTCAGGAACAGGATTCCCACACAAGACCTGGCCAAAACCAAGGCTTAGGAGCCATTGGAGGGCTGAGTACTGAGATGTTTGCCCTTGTTCCCAGCCTTACAAAGCATTTTTTCCCACAGAGCTGGTCTCACATCTGTACTGAGTACATTTTATCAGCTTTACTTTACTAACTCCTAGGAGCTGTAGATGCCTATAGGACCACTGGCAATCCCATTGGCAAGAAGGGTCATCTCCCTTAGGTTCCACATGCTTGCAGGCATGAAAAATTTCTAAAAGGAATTCTAGAAGGAGAGAGGGATGCAGTCACCAAGCTTTGGCCAGATCATGCTTTTGAGTAATGTGAGGAGAGTCAGTTTGATAATTTTACTGATGACTGAACACTACTGGAAGCATCAGAGACTGCAAAAGGCCTGAATGTCTCTGGCAGGCAGGCACCTGGGCTGCCTGCAGCAGGGACACAGGTATAACAGCCCGTCTTTCCTTACCAAAGACTAAATAGAGCGTGCCAAAAATCAGGTCTTCTCTCTCCGATAAGGTGGAGATGAACACCAAGGCATTGGATGTATTTCCCATCTGCAAAGGAAGAAACAAATAAAAGTGAGAGTGAATTTTGGCTAATGAAGGAGTGCTGGGCTTCCTTGGCTCCCAGGGGAGCTCTGTGACATGCTCCTGGCATGGATCTGTGACCAAGCCCCTTGGTCCCACCACTGCAGGAGGTGGCTTCATTACTGCTGTGTGCGGCACTGACCTAGTGGCTGGGCAGGGGGTGATAATGAGATCAGGTTGGCAATCTCACTTGATTACTATTTCTGCAATTACAGATTTTACTGATTAGCATTAGTCTTTGGAGCTAAATTTTCTTGGCAAGTCTTGGCCATGTGCTGATTGCAGCAGGCGCTGTGTGTTTGAACACAGGGACTGGCTGCTCAGAGATGGAGGCTTCATGTTCTGCGAAGTCCCCCCCCACCTCCAGGCTTGCCCCATCCTTCACATCCCTCCGCCTGTCCCTGTGTCCACATCAGCAAAGACTTGGCCCAAACTGCCCAAATTGTCACAGAATGTGACAACTGTCACCCTGATCATCACTGCTCCTGGCTGGGACCTTCCTTCTTCAGCTATAACTAAATTTGATCCGCGCTGCCAGCATTGCAGACAGTGAAGAACTTGAGGATGAACACATGTATTATAAAAAAACCCCAAGTATTAAAAAGTCATTCCCTTTCTTGGGGTGCCCGACTCAATTATTGAGTTTTATCAGCCTAATTAGTTTCCCTGTTATTTCATGCAGCTGAGCCAAAGGTTCCTGACTGCTCAGGAAGTTAATAGGGGGTAGCAGAGCAGAACAGCAGACATGTTTTAGTATATTCAGTCCTTTCACTGATAACAAATAAATGGAAAAATATTTTGTTCATGTGAAGACAAAAAAGAGAGGGGATGAGAGAAAATAATGGTTTAATTATATGTTTCAATAGCTGTTAGCTTGCTTGCTGGGATGTTTAATCCTTCCCCAAGGTCCCTGCATGCTGCGGGAATACTGACCACAGGATCTGGATGGGCTTGGGGAGAGGAAGGCAGCTGAGGCCATCACAGCACAGTTTAACCCTCACAAGTGGCAATGGGTTGCTTGTTCCTGCGTCATAGCCCAGTGTCCATAGGGCCATGCTGCAAGCTGAAGCAGGGATCAGGTGGGGCTTTATGTGGAGGAGGTGAATAGAGCCAATATCCTCAGCACAGTCCCCTGACTCCTAACTGCCATGTTTCCATCCAGCCCAAGACGGCTCGGGAGCTATCCATGGGCCATGAGCTGCGGGAGACAGAGCCTTTCTTTCCACAAGTGCTTCTGGCATGGACTTCATGATCAGAGCAACCACACTTGTTATCTGGTCCCAGGTGAAAATGCCTGTCTCACATCCAGGGCTGCATTCAGGAAGATGGAGCTAATTACTTTAAGTAACAAGTAAATTAGCTTGGAGTATAAATGTATTTTAAGACACTAGTTGGTGTTAAACTGCCAAGAGATCCTGCCAATAGTTCTTCATTCTCTGTGTTACTGGTCCTCACAGCCAAATACCAACGGACCACTCTGGCTGCAGGGAGTGCCAGAGCCTGCTGCTGCTGGGGGAGGAAGGCCAGAATTCCACCTGCATGAGGTGTGAGCAGGTACAGGATCTGCTCAGCATGGTGGTGAAACTTAAGGAGGAGGTCGAGACACTGAGGTCCATCAGAGAGTGTGAGAAGGAGATCGACTGGTGGAGTAACTCCCTGTTGTGCCAGTCGGAAAGGCTCCAGGGGGATACCCCCCAAAAGGGGATGGACCCCCTGCCCTGTCGGGTGGAGGGGGAAGACCCGAGACAGCCCCTGCCCTGTCGCTGTTGGGCAGGGGTAGGGGACCAAAAAGACGATGAGGGTTGGAAGCGAGTTCCAGCTTGGCGTCATGGGCAACCCCCCTGCCTACCCGCTTCGCTTCCCCAGGTGCCCCTCCATAATAGGTTTGAGGCCCTGGATCTTGAAGAAGAGGTAAGTGAGGATGTGGTGCAAGGTCCGCCTACAGGGTCATGCAGGAAGAGGCAGCCGACTCCACACCTCAGGACTGCCTCTGATAAGAAGGAAAGAAGGGTAATTGTAGTGGGCAATTCCCTTCTGAGAGGGACAGAGGGCCCAATATGCAGAGCTGACCCTCATCATAGGGAAGTCTGTAGTATAACCAGAGCCCGGATCAGGGATATCACCAGGG